>NW_010555497.1:0-44833 GCF_000687285.1 Phaethon lepturus | reverse complement strand
ATTGTTGAAAGCTCTTAAGTATTCATTGTAAACTCAGACAAAAAGAGAGAGGGTTTACCTGCCTCTCATCTCATTTTTATGGTACGAATTATAGTGTTCACAGAGTTAAGTAATATTATTAACAATAATTATGAAAAAAGTACAGAAGTATAGATGTAATAGTTATAGATTTAAGAAATTTCTGCCTCACAGTTGTACTAAACCCCTCAGTAATAACCAATCATTGTGGGTTTTTTTAAGATATATTGATTATAAGAAGCACAAGTATTCTATATTACTTTCATTTACTTTTTTTTTTTAGCTCTGGAGTTACTTGGCAATACAAACAACTGCTCATAACTAATAAAATACTTTTTTCTGTTATCCAGATGATGATAAGGAAGACATTTTTCATAATGAGGGTGGTGAAATACTGGAACAGGTTGTCCAGAGCAGTAGTAGATGCCTCATCCCTGGAAACATTCAAGGTCAGGTTGGACGGGGCTCTGAGCAACCTGATGTAGTTGAAGATATTCCTGCTTATTGCAGGGGGGTTGGAGTAGATGACATTTAAAGGTCCCTGCCAACCCAAACTATTCTGTGATTCTATTCTATGATTCTATGAGAAGTACTTGCTATAGGAACAGAACTCTTGGGACTCTTAGATACTTTGAAATTCATGTTTCTGTTATTTTCACCTGCTATCTTGTATCAGTAATCGAACTCCCTCTTTGTTCTTTTTCTCTCCCTCTCTGAGAGTCTGTATGCTGCAGACCTACAGCAAATCTCCATAATTTCCCTCTGAGATGATTTCTGCAAAGATGATTTCCTGGAACTCGAGACCTTTCTGGAAAACAGCAACACTTGAAAGCAGCTGTGACATCTCAGTGGACTAAATATAGAGGGCAGAGACCTATTAACAGTGTGTTCATTAACCTGTGCTGTGCTAACAACTAAGACTTTTTTCCTTTACTATTGTTATTACTGTTGTTACTGTTATCACTGTCATTGCCATTACTATTTGTGCATTTTCACTGTGAAAACAATGTTGCAAACTTTGAAACACAGGCTCAGCAAAATTTAAACACTGTTACTATTTTTGACAGATGAGAGTTGGTTTTATGTGTGTTGTTTTGTGTTTTGTTTTTTTTTTTAACTTTGTGGGGAAACATTCGATTTGCCACTGAAAAAGCCAGCAGTGTGCCCAGGTGGCCAAGAAGGCCAACAGCGTCCTGGCCTGTATCAGGAATAGTGTGGCCAGCAGGAGTGGGGAAGTGATTGTGCCCCTGTACTCAGCACTGGTGAGGCCGCACCTCAAATCCTATGTGCAGTTTTGGGCCCCTCACTACAAGAAGGACATTGAGTTGCTGGAGTGTATCCAGAGAAGGACAACGAAGCTGGTGAGGGGTCTGGAGCACAAGTCTTATGAGGAGCGGCTGAGGGAACTGGGGTTGTTTAGTCAGGAGAAGAGGAGGCTGAAAGGAGACCTTATCGCTCTCTACAACTACCTGAAAGGGGGTTGTGGCAACGAGGGTGTTGGCCTCTTCTCCCAAGTAACTAGTGATAGGATGAGAGGAAACAGCCTCAAGTTGCACCAGGGGAGGTTTAGACTAGATATTAGGAAAAATTTAATTACCGAGAGAATGGTCAAGCATTGGAACAGGCTGCCCAGGGAAGTGGTGGAGTCACCATCACTGGAAGTGTTCCAAAAATGTGTGGACATGGCATTTCGGGTCGTGGTGTAGTGGGCATGGTGGTGTTGGGTTGATGGTTGGACTTGATGATCTTAAAGGTCTGCTGCAACATATTTGCTCATATTTGCTCTTAATTCCTATGCAGTTACTGTGAAGCAAATGCAGTGCTTTACTGTTTTCTTCAGTGGACTGGACTAATACTTACATTAGTGAAAAATATATTAAACATATTAAAATATGACAAATATTTTATTAATTACTGCAGAAAGAAGAACACATTTCTGGAATTAACTAATATTTTTTCCATCCTGCCTGACATCCACTTTTCCTTGTTTCCAAGTGTCCTTATTGAACATTGCATGAATTTGTTTCTCTTTAAAATTTGTAAGAATGATTGATTCTTATCCTTTTACATATCTCAGTATGGAAACTACTAGTCTTTTGGCTCTCTTGAACCTTCTTTTTTTTCTTTTTTTTTTACCAAATCATCATTTAGCATTTAAAAAAATTATGCATTTTATGTTAACAAAAGCCTTAGATCAATTTTAGCTAAAATATTCTGGTGGTTTATATTTAAATGTACTGTACATTTATGTCTAAATGTTAGGAAGAGTAAACAGAAACTGCAAAAATCACATTACACCATGTCATAGATTATAAGCAATTATTTCATTCTGTTATAGACTTCATTCAAAAACAAAGCAAAACATTAGATCAGCCTTTTCTCTTCCATAACAAAATATGTTCCAACTTAAGTTTCACTCCTTTAGGTTTATTACTGGGGGAAAAAAAAAAAAAAAAATTGTTGGTCTGGAAAATGACCAAAGGAGTGCATAACTTTTAGAGTTATATCTTTCAAGGAAAGGACAAGAATATCATAACTAATGCCTTCTGACATCATTCTTGAAATACAGAATATTTCTTATGAAAATAACCCACAAACTTACAAATAAGTGTATTTAGCTAAGTTAGTATTAAAGAAGACTTAGATACTGATAATAGTGTAGCTGAGCATCTTTCATGCCTTTCTTGAACATTGCTGTCTCAAAAATCTCAGGAGTTTTACTACCTTTAAAGCTATTATTGACATATGTGCTCATTTTGGCTGGGATACAGTTAGTTTCCTTCATGCTATGAAGTATGGGGCTATGTTTTGGATTTGGGATGAAAACAGTGTTGATAATTCAGGGATATTTCAGTTATTGCTGAGCTGTGCTTACGCACAGTCAAGGTCTTTTCTGCTTCACACACCACCCCACCAGCAAATAGGCTGGGGTGCACAAGGAACTGGGAGGGGACACAGCCAGGACAGCTGACCCAACTGACCAAAGGGATATTCCATACTATATGATGTCATGCTTGTCATAAAAAGCTGGTATAAGAAAAAAGGAAGTGGGGATGCTTTGAGTGATGGTGTTTGTCTTCCCAAGTAACAATTACATGTGATGGAGCACTGCGTTCCTGGAGATAGCTACACACCTGCCTGCCCATGGCAAAGAGTGAATGAATTCCATGTTGTGCTTTGCTTGCATATGTACCTTTTGTTTTATCTATTTAACTGTCTTTACCTCAACCATGAGTTTTCTCATTTTTACCCTTCCCCATCCCACTGCGGGGGAGTGAGACAGTGGCTCTGTTGTGCTGAGTTGCCAGCTGGGGTTGAACCATGACAACATCCCAATTATTTTCTTTAGTAGAAATTAAATATATAATTTCTTGGTTAGTCATTGGGGGTAGGGTATAATACCTCATTTGTTCATTTTTGTCTTTACAACAATCTTTTAAAAACTTAAGCATTTATCAGGCCTCCTTGTCTGTCGCCTTTTCTCCAAATACCTTTACTACTGGATGAATCATCATTAGTGACAATATTACTTAATAATTTGATCCTCAAATATTATTCTACTGCTCATATATTTAAAACCATGAACACAGGAGATTTTGAAGAAAGGGATTTTATTTACTCTAGAAAAACTGTAATATTTGTAATAATAGTCCACATGAATGAACGAGCTTTCTTGGACTAGATGACCTTTTTGGGAGAAGGGGATTTTTTCAACATGTGCTCTAGTCTCTAGAAAAATTTTAAAGTCTTTATATTCTCCCTGTAGTGGGGCTTTCAGGACTCCACCACAAAAATCTTTTGTGATCCTTTATTTCAAATATTTAATTATACATGGTAGTTCATCCACTTCCTAAAGTCCCAGAACTTCATATTTGTAGCTTTGCTGCAGTTCAAAAATATCCTCACAGAATGTAGCTTCTCTCAGGCACTAGAGAGGCTTAAAATTAATATTTAGGCAAAAATCATAACTTCAGTCATGAAGCTAGAGCAACATATTTTAACAAATCGTTATGCTTTGGTTTATGGTCATGGTTTAACCCCAGCTGGCAACTAAACACCATACAGCTGCTCACCCACTCCCCCATGATGGAACGTGGGAGAGAATCGGAAGAGTAAAAGTGTGAAAACTCATGGTTTGAGGTAAAGACAGTTTAATAGGTAAAGCAAAAGCCATGCACGCAAACAAAGCAAAACAAGAAACTCATTCACTACTCCCCATGGGTAGGCAGGTGTTCACCCACCTCCAGGAAAGCAGGACTCCATTACATGTAATGGTTTCTTGGGAAGACAGACACCATAATTCTCAACGTTCCCTCTCCCTCTCCTTCTTCTTTGCCCCACCTTTATATATTGATCATAATGTCATATGGTATGGAATATCCCTTTAGAAAGCTTGGGTCAGCTGTCCTGTCTGTGTCCCCTTCCAGCTTCCCATGCAACCCCCTCCTTCTTGCTGGCAGGCCAGCTTGAGATGTTGCACAGTACTTGACAGTTTAGCAACAACTGAAAACATCAATACCTTATCAACAATTTTTCATCTGAAATCCAAAACACAGTCTCACACTAGCTTCTATGAAGAAAATTAACTTTACCCGAGCTGAAACCAGGATGCTATGGTATTCCTATAACTAGTAATTTTCTCAGATGTTCTTTGCAAACAACACAGAAAAACCTACTTTGGGAAACAGTGATGGTAGTGGTAGTGGAAGGACTTTTTTTTATTATTTATTTCTAGTCTTAGAGAGCTTAGAGTTGTTCGGTTGTTTTTTTTGTGTATTTTATGGGAAACTATTATAATATGAGTAAAGACACAACGTAAGTTAGACAAGACACAATAAGAATGTTTTCTGTCTCCCAGTATTGTTGCTCTGACCTTAAACAATGTGGTCTAAAATAACTTGAAAAGTTCACTGCAACCTTTCAACAAACACTGAAAACAGCAGCCCAGTACTTTCCCTCAGGCATGTCAACTGCACCACTAAGCTTGGTGTCATCTGCAAACTTGCTGAGGGTGCACTCCATCCCACTGTCTATGGCATTAATTGATGAAGATATTAAGGAGTACTGGTCCCAGTAAGGACCCTTGAGGGACATCACTCATCGCAGATCTGCATCTGGACATTGACCCATTGACCACTACCCTCTGGATGCAACCATCCAACCAATTCCTCATCCACTCAACAGTCCACCCATCAAATCCATCTCTCTCCAGCTTACAGGGAAGGATATTGTGGGGGACCCTGTCAAAGACCTTACAGAAGTCCAGGTAAATGACATCTGTAGCTCTTCCCTTGTCTACTGATGTGGTCACTCCATCGCAGAAGGCCACTAGGATGGTCAGGCAGGACTTGTCCTTGGTGAAGCCATGCTGTCTGTCTCAAATCACCTCCCTGGCCTCCACGTGCCTTTAGCATGGCTTCTAGGAGGATCTGTTCCAGGATCTTCGCAGGCACAAAGTTGAGGCTGACAGGTCAGTAGTTCCCAAGGTCCTCCATGCTATCCTTTTTTAAAAATGAGTACCGTGTTTCCCTTTTTCCAGTCCCCAGGGCGTTCACCTGACTGCCAGGACTTTTCAAGTATCATGGAGAGTGGCTTGGCAACTACATCAGCCAGTTCCCTCAGGTCTCTGAGACGCATCTCATCAGGTCCCATAGGCTTGTGCATGTTCAGGTTCCTCAGGTGGTCTCAAACCTGATGTTCTCTTCCAGTGGGAGGGACTTTGCTCTTCCAGTCCCCATCTTGCAGTCTATCCCCATGAGAGGTGTGGGAAGGGATATTGTTAGTGAAGACTTAGGCAAAGAAGTAGTTGACTACCTCAGCCTTCTCCCTGTCTGTTGTTACTAGTCTGTTAGTCTTGCTCATTAGCAAGGGTACAATGTCTTTGACCTTCCTTTTCTGGCTGACATACCTGCAGAAACGCTCCTTATTATTCTCTGCATCCTTTGTCAAGTTCACCCCGGCCACTCCAGCTCCCTTCCTACACAAGTGGGCAGCATCCCTATATTCTTCCCAGGATACCTGTCCCTGCTTCCACTGCCTGTGCATTTCCTTCTTGCCGTTTCATTTGCTCATCATGTCTCCACTCAGCCAGACCAGCCTCTTGCTTTCCTTTCCTGATTTCTTACACTTCAAAGATCGAGAGATCTTGAGCTCTATGGAAAGCATCCTTCAAGCTCTGCCAGCTCTGTTCTGATCCCTTGTCCCTGAGGGCAGTTTCCCAGGGGGTCCTCTTGATTAACTCCCTCAAGAGTTTGATGGTTGCTTCAGGGTCTTGACTTTACCCTTTGCCTGCCACATATCCCTCAGGACTGTGAAGTCCACCAGTGCATGATCACTGCAGTCCAGTCTGACCCCAATCTTGATGTCAGGACAAGAGCCTGCAAGCGCAGTGCTGGAGTAAGAATGCTTTGTCTACATGCTGCCTTTGGTCGGATGGCCTGTAGTAGACACCAGTCACAAGGTTCCATTTTCCTAAAATTCAAGGTTCTGACTTTACTCTTTGCCTGCCCCATGTCCGTTAGGACTGTAAACTCCACCAGTGCATGATCACTGCATCTTAGTCTCTTCTTCTTTGTCATTTGCTTTCCCAATGTGTTATGCTATTATTGAAACTCACTGCAACTACTGACATGTTCGCCATCATGATATCATTTATGTAATAGGGGTCAGCTCTAAATTCATGTCTTCCTCATCCTCAGAACCCAGCAAACACGACATTAGGATTCAAACTAGTGTTTGATACTGATATTGCATAGACTTTTACGTGGTTGGAAGTGAAATCTATCATCTAAAATATCACTGAATAATGTTAAAAATGAGGATAAGATAAAGAAGTAAAGATATTATTTTTCTGTTTATTCAAGATTTTTGAAAAAGAAACCCTATAAAATTCTAAACATGGCTATTCATCTTCCTAAATCATCAGGGGAAGGAAGTGAAGGAATGTTCTATGCTAATTAAAATAAAAATATTCTAAAATGCAAATAAAATGTCACTTTATAGCAGCTTCAGCTCCTAAGTGCGATTACCTATAACCGACAGTAACCCGATAAAATTTTAACTTTAAAGACTGCAATTTAAACAAGTGAACCCGTGTGTTTGTTATTTCTTCATTAAAGTTTCACTAGGTGGAGCTCTAGGTTAAACATCCTTGCAGTTACCTTGACTACTTCGTTACGATAATTTTGGAAATTTTTTGTAATATCCTCAGTTCACCACATCTGTTGCTATAAAATGAGGTGTAGAAACTGCATTGGTTTTGGTTTTTTTGTCACTTTATATTCACTGTTTATGTAAAAGTATAATTGTCGTGAATGATGAGAGGATTAAATCACAGAAGCTGTCAACCTAACAGGACTGTTGCTGCAATTTAATGGCATATACAGACGTATCAGATTTGTCATGATTCACATTTTTTTAGCTGTGCTATAACGCTTCTGCACTGGTGGCTTATTAAGTAATAATTCACAAAGTTCAAAAAAATTCAGTTCTTCAAGACATATTCAAATTATTGATGTCTTAATTGTGCATAATAGATGACCCCACCGACTACAAAAAAATACAGATGCCAAATGTCAAATGAAATTTTTTAGTTAACATATGCATACAAAAACAAGGCATAAAGTGCTTTTTTAAGAAAGACTGAGAACAACATCTTTTTAAATGTTCTTCCCCCCGTAAAAGTCATAAATCAAGCAACAGAAACAAGAGATACATCTTCAAGGTGTTCGTGTAGCCTAAAAACAAAAAATAAAAATAAAAAAAGTTACGTTAGCATTCTGTATCTTTTTTATAGTGGTTAACACAACTATGATCTTGTTCTTCATTCAGAATTCCATTAAACATTGCATTATTGGAAAGTTTCTGTAGCAACAGTGCCGGGAAAATAATGTTATCAGGGATATCCAGCTACCATTGCAACAAAAATCTTCCAAGCAAATGCTCCACTCCACAGGAGAGAAGGGTGGGGGGGGAAAGTAACGGGCAATATTGTACTATCAATGGTGCATGAGTATCAGCAAGTACCCACAACTATCAGTTCACATTTTCTACTGCAAGTGCTGTCCTTTCATTAGTTGGTTCTTGAAATTTGGCTTCTTAAAAGAATCTCCTTCCCTAACTTTTTGGGTCAAGCTATTAGGTAAATACACTTGCTGGATCTTTTGTCTTTGCTTCCTTTGTTGTCTCTGAAAGATGAGGGAAATCAAGAGAGGATGAAAGACAATTTGCTTTATAAAATAATCATTTCACTACTATGTAAAATCGAGTCCTTGCTGAGTCCTTAGACTAACTTTTACATAGTGTGTTCCTGCCACATGAAGCCTTAGGAAAAAAAGTAACTTATTACTATATTCCTGGAACATGACCTCTTTGCAAAGTAATAAGAATCATTCTACCATACAGAAATTAGTTCTTCTTAATGTCTCTTCCAAACTTTGCTCTCCTATGCAAGAAAGCATTGTACTCAAGGACATGCTGTGCTGGCTTTGGCTGAGATTGAGTTAAATTTCTTCAAAGTAGCTAGTAGGGGGCTATGTTTTGGATTTGGGATGAAAACAATTTTGATAACACAGGGATGTTTTCACTATTTCTGAGCAGTGCTTACACAGAGTCAAGACCTTTTCTGCTTCACACACCACCCCACCAGTGAGTAGGCTGGGGGTGCACAAGAAGCTGTGAGGGTGCATAGCTGGGACAGCTGACCCCAACTGACCAAAGGGGTACTCCATACAAATGACATCATGCTCAGTATATAAAACTGGAGTGAAGAAGAAGGAAGAGGGGGATGCTTTGAGCGATGGTGCCTGTCTTCCCAAGTAACCGTTATGCATGACGGAGCCCTGCTTTCCTGGAGATGGCTGAACACCTGCCTGTAGATGGGAAGTGGTGAATGAATCCCTTGTTTTGCTTTGCTTGCATGTGCAGCTTTTGCTTTACCCATTAAACTGTCTTTATCTCAACCCACGAGTTTTCTCACTTCTACTTTCAATTCTCTCCCCTGTCTCCCTGTGGGGGAGTGGGTGAGCAGCTGTGTGGTGCTTAGTTGCTGACTGGGTTTAAACTACGACACATGTATTTCCCTATATAGGTGGACATAGGAGGAAAAGGGTGAAAGAATCAAGTCTCCATTGTTTCTATTATCTGCCTCTTCAGTCAAATGACTTTTTTGGTGCACAATTTTAATAGTTGTGAGAAAGGGAAAAACAATTTAAAAAAAAATCAGTTGCACCAACAGAGATTTGAAGACATGTGAATTTGTTGTGCTTAGTCTTATCTAGATGGACGTAAGCCATGTCACCTGTTAGCATAACCAAAGAACTACACTTGTGTTCTTTAATGAGAGGTCAGCTAGGTTAGATCAAGCTCAGCCATGCCTTAATGTAGTTATTTGGCTTCTGGTCAGCTCACAATAAAAGTGGAATACGCTTCCTTTTTTCTGCAAATAGCCCCATTCTTCATTACTGTCCTGTGGGGCCTTGTTTATAGAAAACCATGAACATCCCTGAACAAGTACTTTATGCACAGTGATGATACCTCTTGGCTTTTACCATATAGTCTCAGAGGAAAAAAATAGAAAAAAAAAATCAGTTGACCTTTATCCTTTTCCTGTTCATGTAGGTACTCAAATTTATACCAAAGATTAATATATGGAGATATTTTTAAGGAAGTAAAACGCTGCTACTTCTGGTAGAATAAGAGAAAATTCTAATAAAATAATTTACCAATACAAAGCTGGTTAGCACTTCACTGGACGAAGTGAAACAATAAACAAGTAAATTTCATTTGCGAGCTAGACATGGCAGCATGCATGCTTAGAGATTAAACTATGTAAACAGGAAATTGCTGAATGCTATTGGAGAAAACAACAGATTTGTCAGCACAGTATTTCTGCACTGTTATATGGCATTGAAGGACAAATGTCAGGAACAAGATGATGAGAAACGTGATCAAGATCTGAATAAACTATGAGTGTTGAAGTCTGTAAGTACTTCATACCTTTGTACTTCTTTTTTTTTTAATCATATGGGAAAAAAAAAAAAAAAAAACAAACAGAAAATACAACCCAACAAAAAACAGGGGAAGTGAGGTTCATTAGTTTGTTCAGTTTTGATTTAAGTGGGTCAAGAATAGTGTAGTGCAATGCTTTCACCCTCAGAGGTGAGCACTCCATAGCTTAGAATGGACACTCAGGTCCTTGCAGTTCCTGAACAAATTGGTACAATGAGGAGTTATGCAGAAACTCCTAGTCCAGTATGTACAATAGTAACAAGATCACTCCAAGTCCCAGAAGGTTTACACAGGATGGAAAAATGCCCAAAATCATAAACCTTACTAAAAGGCTTAAATACTTACCTATCATGTGGTCCACTCTTGATGAGAAGCTCGTCCTCCATATATCCTACTGACTATTCCCGAAGATTAAGAGTGTAAGAGCAAATATAAACCAATAAAAAATAAACCTATACGTGGCAAATACATAAAGCATAGTGGTGGCTGACTTATGAACACAAGATTCCTTATTCTCAGGTGAATGTCTTAGTCGCTAAGGTATGAAGACATGCTTGTCCTCTGCTTTTATGAATTTTGACTTCTTCCATGCAGTATCACAACTTCACTAGGACCAGTGGAAAGTAGCCCTCTCAAGCATAAGTGCTATGAGCTGGCAGCTCAGCACTGAGTTAAAAGATGAGGATTTGAATGCCTTCAGGCACCAAAAAACATTGATCTTTCTTTCACTACTTTTTGTTTGAGACTTAGGTTGGAAAGAATATACAAAGAGTGAAGGTTTAAAATTTTATTGAATTTTTTAGTTTAAGCTTCATTTTTTGGTTGTACACTACATGTGATCAGAGAATTGACAACACATAGAAACTTTTCAATTTCCTTCTATTAATCAGATCAAGAAAGAAGATAATTTTCTAAAACAAATTATATTGTTTCAGAAGTGAAATCAAGTGTTGTTTGGCATTGTAAACCAAACAAGGCCCTGAGTAATTAAGTCACCAGAGGAAATGAGAATAGGTGAAGGAAGTGAAAGAATAGCTTGAAAAAACACAGTTGTGATAGATTAAAAACTTCTAAAACAAGAGCAGCTAAGATTTTTTTACCTCATCTCTTGTAAATTAATGAGTACTCAACACACAATTCTTTTTCCTTTAAGAACACCTCTCTAATAAAAATCACAAAGACACATTAACTAAGTACACAGTAGAGTCCCAGCCAGCTGGGACACCACCTACAAAATTCAGTAAGTGGCTGCCATGTAAAGATAGAGACACTTCTGAGGAGCAACAACAACAACAAACATGTGCACACTTTAAACCATCAGTAAGCAGTAGATACACATTGTCCTATTCACAGATGAGGTTTTATTGTGCCAATTGTAATGGGTTGAAGAGTAAATGTGCGTATTTGAAATGTAGTTTTGCAGTCAAAACAGAATTCTTTTCTGTGTTTTCCTTTTTACCACCATTACAGAAGTTTGCATGGGTAGTGATTTGTAGCTAGAAGTCCAATAGCACTGTACTTCTCAAGCAAAATAACACACAGATGAAACACCAGATCTGTGTTCTAAGGTGAAATTCTCTCTAATGTGCTCCCTCTAACCACTGGCTAGACAGATAGACTGAATGATAACAGGATTAATGAAAATGTGTATGATATACAGAGAGGCAGACAATTTTCTGACTTATATTCTGAAGATTTGAACCTTCATATAATGACTAATGGCACATAGGTATATTTGGTATGGAGGAAGAAAAATATGATCAGAACTTTTCAAATGGACCACTGGTCAGTTGCTAACCATAAAATCAGAAGTCTAGGCTAAGATATGTCCCCAAGACTTGTTCTACTAAATATGGACTAGCATTCTGATAGCATTTGTCTGACCCAAAGGACAATGACAGCAATTAATTGGATACAGGAGGGAATTGCTATTTGCTCATGACTGAGATACTGATTTTTGGATGGACTATGAAATTGACAACTTCAAAATTAATCAGACTGAAAGAAAACTCAGTTTCAAATGTAAAGATATATGTTTTCCAATTAGTTAACATAAACTGAAAGGCAACTGTTGTAGTAAGAGGCTTTGAGGGCATCTGTTTTAAGCTTATAATTCTGTAATCCTTTCTACTACATATGAGAGGTCAGGAACTATGTACATCACAAGGTAACAGGGTTATTCACATTTCTATATATACAAGCTTATGTTAAACTATCCTGTTTATTCAGATGCTCTTTCAAATCTGTATATTAGGTTTCCAACATAGAAACTACCACAAAGAAATAACAGTCTAAGGATTGCTTATAATTTCTCAGTCTTGAAATAGAATAGTTGAATGCATAAGTAAATATGTATTCATATTAAGACAAGATAGGTTTTATAATACTGCTTACGTAATGGATTTTTTTTTCCTCCCCACCCCTGGCTTTTATAAAACATCTGTGTTTCACAACAGGAGCATTCGTGTTGGTACTTAATTAGCTATACTTAACCAACATAATATTTCCTCAGATTGTCTGACATATATTTGAACCAAGCAAAATCAAACAACCAAAAAAAGAGGTTGCAAAACCTCAAAACAAAACACAAAGCAACTGTAAGTGGTAATTTAGTTAACATTCTGATTCATAGCAGTTAAAGATATTTGCCCTTCCCGAAGGACAATTCAAAATCAACATGAGGTTTATCAAACTGGATATTTCATTTCTGCTAAAATAGAGTACTATTTTCAAACACAGAACAGTTGAGGTCCAAAGGGACCTCTGGAGGTCAGCTAGTGCAATCCCCCTGCTCAAAGCAAGGTCACCTAGAGCAAGTTTCTCCAGGCCATCTCCAGTTGGGTTTTGAATATTTCTAAGAATGGAAACTCCATAACATCTCTGTGCAACCTATTCCAGTTTTCAATCACTTTCACATTAAAGAATTTTTTTTTAATGTTTAGTTGGAATTTCCTTTCTTTATATATGTACCCATTGCCTCTCATCCTGTCACTGGATACTACCAAGAAAAGTCTGGCTTCATCTTTATTCACAGAATCACAGACTCACAGAAACACTAGGTTGGAAAGGACCTTCAAGATCATCAAGTCCAACCATTAATCCAGCGCCACCATGTCCCCTAGACCATGTCCTGAAGCGCCACATCCACACGTTTCTTGAACACTTCCAGAGATGGTGACTCCACCACCTCCCTGGGCAGCCTGTTCCAATGCCTGACCACTCTCTCAGTGAAGAAATTTTTCCTAATATCCAATCTAAACCTCCCCTGGCGCAACTTGAGGCCATTTCCTCTTGTCCTATCACTAGTTACTTGGGAGAAGAGGCCAACACCCTCGTCGCCACAACCCCCTTTCAGGTAGTTGTAGAGAGCGATAAGGTCTCCTCTCAGCCTCCTCTTCTCCACACTAAACAACCCCAGTTCCCTCAGCCATTCCTCATAAGACTTGGTCTCCAGACCGCTCACCAGCTTCGTTGCCCTTCTCTGGACACGCTCCAGCACCTCAATGTCCTTCTTGTAGCGAGGGGCCCAAAACTGAACACAGGATTCAAGGTGCGGCCTCACCAGTGCCGAGTACAGGGGCACAATCACTTCCCTGATTCCACCCATCAGGTATTTATACACATTGATAAGATCTCCCCTGAGCCTTTTCTTCTCCAGCCTTTCACAGTCCCAGCTTGCTCAGCTTCTCTGCATATGACAGATGCACCATTGCCTTTTTCTGGTCTTACTCTAGTATCTCCATGTCTGCCTTGTACCAGGGAGCCCAGAATGGGATGTGTCTCACCAGTGCTGAGTAGAGAAGGGTTACCTCCCTTGACTGGCTGGCAGTGTTCTTCCTAATGCAGGCCAGGAGGCTGTTAGTCTTCTTTCCTGCAAGTTGTCTTTTGTTCAACCTGTTATCCACTAGCACACCCAGGTCCTTTTCTTCAAAACTGTGTTCCAGCCAGTCTACCCCCAGTCTGTACTAAATCATGGGATTATTCCTCTCCAGGTGCAGGGATTTACATCTACCTTTGTTGAACTTCATGAGATATCTGTCAACACATTTCACCATCCTGTTGATGTCCCTCTGAATAAGAACATAACTTCTCCTCAAGTCCAGGGCTGGGATCATGCTATTTTCCTTGTTCTCACTCTTCAGAATCCTGAATTCCACCATATCATGGTCATTACTGCTAAGGCTGTCCCTGACTTTCAACTCCCCAACCAGTTCTTCCTTGTAGATAAGAATTTAATCAGCTCCAGCAGAGCCCCTCCCTTTGCTGGTTTCTCCATCACATGTATCAGGAAGTTACTACCAAGTTATTATCCTGCTTTCCAGAAACCTATTGGATTGCTTGTGATCTGTGCCGGTCCAGCAGGTATCAGGTTGATTAAAGTCCCAGTTGTCTGAAAAAGGCCTCCTCTACTTCTTCCATATGAAGTAGTCTGTAACAGGTGCTCATTGCAACATCACCCACATTGGCCTGCCTGTTAACTCTGACCCATAAAGTCTCAAATGTCTCATCACCTGTCTCCAGACAGAGCTCCATGCATTTCCACTGCTGTTCCACAAAAAGTGAAATCACTCTCCTTGCCTTCCTAACCTGTTTCCATCCATCACAACACTGCAGTCATGTGAGCTGTCCCACAACACCTCTGTGAGCCCAGTGAGATTATATGCTTGCAACCGCACACAGACAAATTTTATTTCCTCTATTTATTTCCCATGGTATGTGCATTACTATATGGTCATTTCAGAGAGACACCCAGACATGCTGTTTTCCCAGAAAAGGCATTAGAAATCACCCCAAAATGTTGTCCTGCAGGCACTGCCTTATTTGTGTGCATTGAGATGGGGCCCCCTCAGCCTTGTTTTGCTGTTTTCAGGGGCTCTCTTCCTTTCAGCTTGTACCCTCCACTTTCCAAGATGCCTCAACTGGTCAATTGGCACAACTGATTATGGGTCAACATCCCTCTCTCTTAGTTTAAAGTTCTCCTCACTGTGTCAATGCTTTTTCCCCACTTGGTGAGGTGGATACGATCTCCTCCTTGCAGTCCTCAGCCCTCAAAGAGTGTCCCGTGGTCCTAAAAGCCAAATCCCTGTTTTTCACACCATCTGCACATCCAGTTGTTGACCCTCAGGACCCAGCAAGCCTTTCCCCCTCATTGGCAAAGAGCCCATGTCTTTGGTCTTCACCTTCAAAGCCATGTAGTTACTCTTAATATGCTCCAGGTCTCCCCTTGATACACCATTGGTGCCCACGTGGAAGAGTAGCAGGGAGTAAAAGTCCAAGGGCCAGACAAGCCTCTGCAGCCTCTCCACAATGTTCTGGATCCAAAACCCAGAAAGCAACATTCTCCTGAGATGAAAGGTCAGGATGGCAGATGTCTGTCCCTGGGCACAGGGAATCACCCACTGCTAACATTATCCTTTTCCACCTGCTGCTGCAAGGATTAGAATCAGTGAGCTGAGATGCTTTTCTAAACACAGTTCCCAGCCACCCATCTGCTACCAGGATGCTGAACCTCTTCTGTAGATGCAAATCTGCAGGTGGAGCACCTTCCAGTGCCAGAAGTCACATGCTTCCAACCTTCACCATCACAGAAGTCTCCATTTCCCAACCTGATTCTGCCCACACCTCCTTCAGCAGAAATGGGGTGTTGAGACTCCCCTTGTAGATGCAGGGTTTCAAGAGAAGATCCAGTCAATCTTTTTTTCTGGCAATCTCCAATGCTGTGCAGGCTGCTGATCTCTGATCTCCTGCAGTAGCTCTTTCACTTGGTGACATAGGTCCTCTACCAGCACCCAACTCCTGCAGGCAAGGAACTGACCTCCCACTGCTCCAGTTTCAGTGCAAATTGCTACATCTGTAGGTTGCTTCTGTCAGCCAAGATATCTTGTTAATGTATTAGTGCTTTGGAAGGAAATCAAGGTAAAGAATGGGACAGTAAGTGGCATGTATTTCCTTCAGTGGACCAAGACAATAAAAAAAAACAAAGGTCAAAAAAAAGAGATGTATTCCAGATGCAGATTGGGACAGATTAAGACAAGTAAATTTAGGTGTCTTGCTTAGATGATCTATATGTTAAAGCTCCCATCATCATTAATGGAAATATAGGATTTGATTTACTGTCCAGATATTAGCTCCTATCAATTACAGAATCACAGGATCACTAAGGTTGGAAAGGACCTTCAAGATTAAGTCCAACCATTAACGCAACTCCACCATGCCCCCTAAATCATGTCCCGAAGCACCACATCCACACGTTTCTTGAACACTTCCAGAGATGGAGACTCCACCACTTCCCTGGGCAGCCTCTTCCAATGCTTGACCACTCTCTCAGTGAAGAAATTTTTCCTAATATCCAATCTAAACCTCCCCTGGCGCAACTTAAGGCCATTTCCTCTCGCGCAATCACTAGTTAGTAGGGAGAAGAGACCAGCACCCTCGTCGCCACAACCCCCTTTCAGGTAGTTGTAGAGAGCGATAAGATCTCCTCTCAGCCTCCTCTTCTCCAGACTGAACAACCCCAGTTCCCTCAGCCGCTCCTTAGAAGACTTGTGCTCCAGACCCCTCACCAGCTTTGTTGTCCTTCTCTGGACACACTCCAGCACCTCAGCATCCTTCTTGTAGTGAGGGGCCCAAAACTGAACACAGTATTCAAGGTGCGGCCTCACCAGTGCCGAGTACAGGGGCACGATCACTTCCCAACTCCTGCTGATCGCATTATTTCTGATACAGGCCAGGATGCTGTTGGCTTTCTTGGCCACCTGGGCACACTGCCAGCTCACGTTCATCCAGCTGTCAACCAGCACACACACACACACACCCCTCCACACACCCTCCCCGGTCCCTTTCTGCCAGGCAGCTCTCCAGCCACTCCTCCCCAAGCCTGTAGCGTTGCATGGGGTTGTTGTGACTGAAGTGCAGGACCTGACACTTGGCCTTATTAAACCTCATTCGGTTGACCTCGGCCCATCGGTTCAGCCTGTCGAGATCCCCCTGCAGAGCCCTCCTACCCTCCAGCGGATCAACACTCCCACCCAAAATTATCTGTCATATGTAAGCCTACCTGTACAACTCAAATACCTGAACATAGGATACACTCTACAAGGATATAGTAGGATAAACATAGGCACTGAATGGCCTGAAGGCAGCTGAAACATGCTCAGTATAATTAAGGCAGCGAGGAGAACAATTCAATTCAGGTTAAGGCAAGTATCAGGAAGGATTCTGTTGTCTAGACTGTGTGTCTCTCTGAAAAGTGGATTCTTAGCTATTAGCAAGTTTATTGTGTTAACTGTTCCAATTTGAATGAAAAGCACTCTAATTTTTTTTATTATAATCTGAATCTTTGCACATGTTCTAGAATCCCAGTTTAATAGAGTTAGAAGACATCAGTTGACTAAACTACAGTGGCCAAAATGTCATTATAAATCAAAACATAACTTGCAGGGAAAATTCAGATATTCATTAATTCAACACATAGGTTGGTTTGTGGTTTGGTTTTTTTGGTGTGTTTTTTTTTCAGCTGCAGTTCATGGCATAAATTTGTTTTCCACCTATCAATCAAAATAGAAGTTTGTCATTGATAAGTTTCTTGTAGCGCATAAGCATACAACATATAATGACATTACAAAACAGACGCAGGTGATCAGTCTTCTTGGAAATATACAATATTTTGTTAAAAGTTAGGTTTGCATAGGTTCAGTACATCTGACTTGTTCAACACAAAACTTGTTCTTCCATGATGGTAAGTAGTTGTATGAAATGCTGAGTTACCTAACTTTCAGTAAATTCACCCAAGAGTAGTACCTCTTGACATTTACTATTTCTTCTTCAATGTCAAGTAAAACAACTAAGTCCAGAGTTAATGTTAGTCATTTTATCACAGTCATAAAGAACTTATTTTAAATGACCAGAACATCTTTCTGTGCTATATTCAATATATTAGACACAATAATTACATTTAACAATTTTTTAAGAAGTGCTTGCTCTCCTTTTTATTGCTAAGTTCACTTGAGAAATTGTCTTAAAATTAATAGGTTTTCATAACTTTATTCCTCATGTTGGCTTAGAATATCATTACAGAAAATTTTTATTAGTCTAAGAAATTAGGATTGCTTATAAATTTTACCTGTTCATATTGCTGAAAAATACAATGTAGTAAAATTTACAGGTTTGTAAACAACTTTATATCTGCCTCTTTCTGAGTACACTATATTTACACTTTCAGCACTTTCTGACACTTCATCTGCTTTTTTAATCTCAGAATGGCAACATTTATTTTTTTCTTAGTTTTACTTTTTGCTTCAATACATAAATTGCATGATATAATGAATACTTTTTTTTTCCATATTAAGCAAATGATTTGTTAGTTAGAAATGCAGTGTTTTATATGGTTCGCTCTGAGCATTTTACGTATTTAGACTCTTAACTCAAGACTTTCACCTAATATAGGCTTGGATTTACAAATCAAGGTAGGTTAAAGAAAGACAAAAGAGGTTAGCTAATGGGCAGTACTGTCAGGCTATACAAAATGTAACAAAGGTTTTAGAAATTAGCTTGATTCATTTCACAGATATTTTATCCTCAAGTACTTATTACGCAGATGACTGAAATTTCAGAAGAATCTATTTAAAAAAACAACCAAACTGAAAGTCAGCAACATCCTGTTTACGAAATTTGTAAGCTTTTTAAAGCTTGTAGGGCTCTGAAAATTCCTGTCTCACATTCTACTAAGAGCTTCCTCTTTGAACAGTTTCCCACTGAACAAATAAGAAAAGATCAGTCTATGAGGCAATAATATCTAATAAATTTTTGACTATGGAAGTTAGTTTTGTTTCCTGATTTTATTTCTAATGAGTTATAATGAATGTAATTAATTTTCATTTTAATATATGAATTCCAAAAATGCATAGTTATTTTAATAATAATTTTTAAATTGCTTTCATTTTCACCTGCTAGTACACTTTCATCTTTGTACCTCATTCCTATTGGACATATACAAAGACTGTTACCAGTATTTAACTAGACACAGACAGCCCCATAGTAACTGAACAGTTTTCAGATATGTACATTGTTATTCTTAGCAAGTGCTGAACTGAGGTTCAATGAAAGATTCGGTGATTTCCTCATGTTTTTGAAGCAGTATATGACATACGCAGCAAAGGACTATGCTTTTCTTATTTCTAGTTTGGTGTTTTGGCTGTGAGCAGACTTAATCATGTGGTCTAACTATGCCTGGAGTTCAGACTAGAGAGTATTTTAGCTATACCGCAATTAGCTTTGCATGAACTAGTCTTAGGAAACAAGCAGACTAGTTTGGGTAGTTTCCTAGGTTATCACAGCCTGACCTACTATTGTAACTGGACAGCCATCACTATCTTACCTTATTTACAAAAAGCTTAGGTAACTTTACTCTGTTACTGTACTATACAGTGCAGACATCCCTGAAGGAATCAGCTGAAAAAGTTAGGAGAGCATAGGTAGAAATCTAGTCTACAAACTAAACCCTAACTTTATGGACACTGTTTTATTGTCTTTGTTTCCTTTCCTTCATAGTTACAGCAGCAAAAGAGTGCATAACATGTTTTCCTCAGGTCTCCCCCATGCCATGCCTTCTTCATACTGTTCTCTTGCCTGCTGCAGCCTGAACTACCTGTATCTCTTCTGGAGATTTCTCCACAGAGGTTTGCTGCAGACAGACAAACAGATCTATGGACTAATCACTGAAGCCTTATTCTAAGCATTTTTGGACACAAAACACTTGTTCTCAGCAATGTACAAACATGACACAATGGACGATAACTACAACTATGTAATTAATCATAATAATAAGCACTGCGAGTGACAAAGGATATAGGATATATAAATGATGATAAATTATATAAATGATGATAAAAGATATATAAATTTCTCTCAACAAGGAATTTAATTTTCTGCCTTTAATAGTAAAATTCACAACTTCTTCTCCAGTCCTATGTTTTCAAACTGTGAGTTATGATAAACAAGAGGGTCATAGGAAGATTCAAAGAAGATTACAAAGTGTCTATACTATCTGTGTAGCATTAATTAGCCAGCTGTTTCCAGCAATTAAAGGCGGTTAGCTGTTCCCAGGCTAATGGTACACTTGTAGATAATAATTAGAGCAGCTATTTGGAGCACCTAAGAAGCAACCTCGTGTTTTGAAAGGGAAAGGAGGAAGAGATTTCATCTGAAGGATTTATCCTCAAAAATAGAAGAACATTAAAGGGACTTGTTTTAACAAAAACATTTAGGACATGCTGATCTGTTGTGAAAGGTAATAATAGTGGAGTTACCTTTTCTAAAAATAGGTACTTAAATGTGAAATTCTGGTTTAGGTTAGGTCACACAACTGATTTAAAACAGTTTGTAATAACAATTTTCTTCGTGCAAGCACATTCACTATCAGGTCACAAAAGTCTTTTCTCTTTGTTTGTCTTTTTAGAAAATGTTTAATGTTAAGTTTGTCCTAAAGTGTATTACAACTTTTGGAACATAAAATCCAGACAGCAAGTCTTAACACAAAACGAAGCCTGTTGCAGCTGTTTATAAAGTATCATTAAATGAGAAAAACATTTAGATACAATTTAATTTTCTACTTAATTTAGGTAATGCAGTCTCTTGTGCCACTTAAATGGTATTTACTACTTATAGGACTTTCTATTATGTAAAAATCCGATATGCTATTTCATGTTGGATCTTAAAGTGATATTCAGTTTCAGTAAATAGCAATTTTCCTCTCAGTTCTAGCTACTGCAACAATCAATAAATAGACAGTACAGTGGCTTATGCTGAGACGTAGCAAAAGTTTTAAGTGGCATTTGTGTTACTCAGTTTTCCTGAAAGTTCATATTCTCAAAACCTGCTAGGTATTTAGGCATCTAAAAACAGAAAGGGAGTCGCTAGGATTCCAGTTCTCAGCATGCACAGGATCACAGTATTGAATTCAACACATCACAGGTCTAAAGAGATGCTCTTTCACTCTTTTCACACAGTAATTAAAAGAATGTTTAATACCAGCCAAAACCAAGAAATTCCACTGGAAATGGTGCTAATACTGCACAGATTTTACATAATAAGATACCAAACTGTGGTACCTAGTTTCAGTTTTCCCTTCAGTCTGTACTGCATCAATCATGTGCATGTCCTAACTACCTGACTGGAGGCATTCTCTATTCTCTTTCAGCTACTTTGACTTTTGAAGATTCGTTAATTTATAGAACTACTAACATAATCAACAATTTCTAGCCCACTGAGTCGGCCATTTACTTTAGAAGCAAGAGTCCCAAATTATACTATCTGTCCTGTTTTTTCCAATTTCTGAATTAGTATCTCAACTCAAGCAATAGAAAACCTATTATTATGTACAAAGTAAAAAGTACCACCATTTCTGGCAAAACAAACCAAAAATCAAACAGAAACAAACCAAAACAAAAAACTTTTAAAATAAATGAAAGAATCCACCATTTGTGAAATAGTGATATAGTTCATACACTTCAGTGCAGCTATCAGTGGTTACAGGCTCTTCAAAAGGGACAGGCGAGGAAGGAAAGGAGGAGGAGTGGACCTGAATGTCAAGAAATGGATAAGGTGTGAAGAGCTGTCTCTGAAGAACAGCTATGAGCAGCTTGAAAGCTTATGGGTAAGAATCAGGAATAGAGGATACAAAGGAAACCTTATGGTTGGTGTCTACTACAGGTTGCCCAATCGAGGGGAGCCTGTTGATGAAGCTATACTCTAGCTATAAGAGGCATCATGCTTCCAGGATCTTGTCCTACTGGAGGACTTCAACCATCCCGACATCTGCTGGGAAAGTAACACAGCAAGTTGTAGGCAATCCAGGAGATTCCTGAAGCACATGGAGAATAGCTTCCTATGCCAGGTAATAGACAGCCCTACCAGAGGACATGCCATACTGGACCAATACTTGGTCACCAACACAAGTGCACTAACTGGTGACATCACAGAATCACAGAATCACAGAAACACTAGGTTGGAAAGGACTTTCAAGATCATCAAGTCCAACCATTAATCCAGCGCCACCATGCCCCCTAGACCATGTCCTGAAGCGCCACATCCACACGTTTCTTGAACACTTCCAGAGATGGTGACTCCACCACCTCCCTGGGCAGCCTGTGCCAATGCCTGACCACTCTCTCAGTGAAGAAATTTTTCCTAATATCCAATCTAAACCTCCCCTGGTGCAACTTGAGGCCATTTCCTCTTGTCCTATCACTAGTTACTTGGGAGAAGAGGCCAACACCCTCGTCGCCACAACCCCCTTTCAGGTAGTTGTAGAGAGCGATAAGGTCTCCCCTCAGCCTCCTCTTCTCCACACTAAACAACCCCAGTTCCCTCAGCCGCTCCTCATAAGAGGAGACATCAAGACTGGAGACAGCCTGGGCAACAGTGATCATGCACTAGTGGAATTTGAAGTCCTGAGGGACATGGGGCAGGCAAAGAATGAAGTCAGGACTCTGAAATTTAGAAAAGCAAACTTCCAGCTCTTCAGAGAGTTTGACAATAGGACCCCCTGAGAAACTACCCTCAGGGACAAAGGAGCAGATCAGAGGAGATCTGGCTGATCTTGATGGACTTTTCCTATAGAGCACCAGAGCTCTTGATCCCCAGATGTAAGAAATCAGGAAAGGAAGACAAGAGGCTGGCATGGCTGAGTGGAGACCTACTGAGCAAACCAAAGGGCAAGAAGGAAATGCACAGGGAGTGGAAGCAGGGACAGGTATCCTGGGACAAGTAGAGGGAAGCTGTCTGGTTGTGTAGGATAGGGTTAGGAAGGCCAAGGCACAGCTGGAGCTGAACTTGGCAAGGGATGTAAAAAATAATAGTAAGTATTTCTTACAGGTATGTCAGCAAGAAAAGGCCAAAGACAGCATATCCCCCTTGGTGAGCAAGACTGGCAAACTAGTAACAATGGACAAGAAGGCTGAGGTACTGAATGACTTCCTTGCCTCCTCCAACACCTCTCAGGAAAACAGGGACTGGAGGAGCAAAGTCCCTCCCACCTGAAAAGAAGATCAGGTTCAAAACCACCTGAAGAAACTGAACATACACAAGTCCATGGGACCTGAAGAAATGCATGCCAGAATCCTGGGGAAACTAGCTAATGTAGTTGCCAATCCATTCTCCATGATACTTGAAAAGTCATGGCAGTCAGGTGGAGACGGGGAAAAGCGAAGAATTACACCTATATTTCAAAAGGGTCGCAAGGAGGACCTTGGAAACTACCAACCTGTCAACCTCCCCTCTGTGCCTGCGAAGATCATGGAAGAGATCCTCCTAGAAGCTCTGCTAAGGCACATGGAGGCCAGGGAGGTGATCTGAGACAGACAGCATGGCTTCACCAAGGGCAAGTCCTGCTTGACCAGCCTTCTGCGATAGAGTGACCACATCAGTAGACAAGAGAAGAGTACAGATGTCATCTACTTGGACTTCTGTAAGGCCTTTGACAAGGTCCCCCACAATATCCTTCCCTCTAAGCTGGAGAGAGATGGATTTGATGGGTGGACTGTTGGGTGGATGAGGAACTGGTTGGATGGTTGCATCCAGAGGGTAGTGGTCAATGGGTCAATGTCCAGATGGAGATCTGTGATGAGTGGTGTCCCTCAGGGGTCCATGTTGGGACCAGTACTTTTTAATATCTTCATCAATGCCATAGACAGTGGGATTGAGTGCGCCCTCAGCAAGTTTGCAGATGACACCAAGCTGAGTGATGCAGCTGACATGCCTGAGGGACAGGATACCATCCAGAGGGACCTGGACAAGCTCCAAGAATGGGCCCATGTGAACCTCATGAAGTTCAACAAGGCCAAGTGCAGGGTCCTGCACCTGGGTTAGGGCAGTCCTCAGTATCAATCCAGGCTGAGGGATAAAGGGATTGAGAGCAGCCCTGCCGAGAAGGACTTGGGGGTACTGATGAATGAAAAGCTACACATGATCTGGCAATGTGTGCTTGCAGCCCAGAAGGCCAACCACATCCTGGGCTGCATCCAAAACAGTATGACCAGCAGGTCAAGTGATGTGATTCTACCCCTCTACTCCACCCTAGTGAGACCCCACCTGGAGTATTGCATCCAGCTCTGGAGCCCTCAGTAGCGGAAAGACATGAATCTGTTGGAGAAGGTCCAGAGGAGGGCCACACAAATGATCAGAGGGATGAAACACCTCTCCTCTGAGGACAGGCTGAGAGAGTTGGGGTTGTTGAGCTTAGAGAAGAGAAGACTCTGGGGAGGCTGCAACAAGGCTTGAAAGGTGCTTATAAGAAAGATGGGGACAGACTTTCTATGAGGGCTTGTTGCAATAGGATGAGGGGTAATGGTTTTAAAGTAAAAGAGGGTAGATTTAGACTAGATAGAAGGAAGCAGTTTTTCACAATGAGAGTGGTGGAACACTGGAACAGGTTCCCTAGAAAGGTAGTAGGTGCGTCATCCTTGGAAGCATTCCAGGTCAGGTTGGACAGGGTTCTGGGCAACCTGATGTAGTTGCAGATATCCCTGCTCATTGCAGGGGGCTTGGACTAGATGACCTTTAAATGTCCCTTCAGACCCAAACTATCCTTTGATTCTATAATATAAATTCAGGAAAAGATTTGGGGTTTTAATCTAAGTCTCTAACTGTGATCTGTCTCATGTTTGCAGTTATTAAATCCCCAAGGAATTATAGATACCATCTGTGACATACTGGCTAGCTGAAGCATCCTTTTCCTCAGGAAGCCTACCATTAAAAAGGTAGTAAAATGTTTTGGTGGAAACATCAAATGTCTCAGAAGACTGATTGATTGCTAAATTCTATAGAGTTTCAGAATAGACTTGGACTGTTCCCTGATGAAGTGTTTCCACTCTAGTCAGTAGACTTGTCACCTGTGTCCATTCTGAAGGTCTTTTGCAAGCACTATGCATATTACAGTTATACCTCCTTTGGCAGCTGTAAGGGGAATCCTGGGAAAACCTTCTTGCATGTTTACAGAAGTCCTTTTAGCATTGTCTCCTATACCACATGCAGCTGCTGCATATTTTCCTGAGCCCCTGTGCTGGGAACTGTGTTAGAACAAAACCAGAACAAACCAAACATATGTGCCTATGCCAAGATTCTGCATGATAGGCACTAAGGTGAATATCAAGTCTGGGTGCATAACACAAGGTGGCCAAGCCAAAACTGATGTAACATATAACTTGAATATGAGCTTTCCATTCTACAGAGGAGGTTTTCACTAGGGCCTTCAGGTCTCCACTTTCCACATAAGGGACCCTACTGTCCCATTCCTCCCTCCAAACTAAACTTAACACTAAATTCCCTCACACCTCTGAGATTAGCAGGGGATCCTCTGAGTAACCCCACAGTGCACACTGAATGCATTACCTATGAAGGTGTTATTACCTTCATTTGGGACACCACAAAGTAGATGGCCCTTACAATAGATCAACATTCTTTCTGCATGAGAAGAAAATCTAACCCTCCAGACAAAGAAGACGTAAAGAAGACCCAGATGTTAAATAGACTAGTCTGAAAGGATTAGATAAGGCTTGATAGACTGGAGCTGAGTGTAGGAGACCTGGCTTCTCTGTTGTCAGTGTGCTGCTGGCAGGGTTGGGTACATCAGTGCCAGAAGGAGAAGGAAGATTTTCTTTCAAATAGCTTACCTTGGGCTGATATATGAACAGACCTACTGGATAGTTTTAATTCTGTGTAGTGTGATGACCTTCACAATAATGGGCTGATACTTGATTTGTGTATGAAGTATTTGCTGTTGGCATTGACTGATGGTGGTCTGACTAACATGGCACTGATCAGTGGGTTGTTGTTGGCATTGTTATACAGATCCTGCAAACTTTTTATCACATAAATGTGGATTAGATGAAAATGAACTCAAATCCTGAGAAAAATAATAATTTTGGTACCATGAAAATATTTTTTTCTCCCCATGTGGGTTAAAGAACAAGCTCTGTATGGCTCTGTTTTAACAGAAAGTGACAATAGGTCTAAAGGCATACACATATATGGATCTGAAAAAGATGACAGTTTTATTAAAACCACAAAAGATTGACATACTGTACTGAACTACTAAGGTCTCCAGTTTCTGAGCCTTAGAATTCAATTTTCCCTAAAAATATAGAGTAATTAAATGGCTGTTCCTGAAAAATAAAGCCTAGGTGTAATACTGCTTCCAAAGAGATGGAAGAATTTATATGGTTAGATTATATTCAAGATTTGGAAGTGTTTTTTCCATCAAGACTGGTGGAGTCACAAGGTGATTTTACTGGAGACTGGTGGAGATTTGAACAACATAGCTGTATTAATTACAGATAAAGCAAATACAGTCTTCCAGAGGAGTTTCATGGGAATTGAATCAAGAAAATGAATAGCAGGTAGGAGACAAATTCTGAAGGAAAATACTTTTTTTACTGAGGAAACTGCTTGTCGTTTATTCATTTACTTTTACTGTAGTTCTCAGATCTAGCCAGAGAAAGGCCTTTCCAGTTTCATCATTCCTAACTCCAGCAAGCCTAATATTGCCTCTATCCATTCCCAATGTCTTGTAATGCTCATACCTGTCAATTTTATTCAAGAAAAAGCATTTCAGCAACATGATACCTACACCACACCTATTCCTTAGGGAGTAGGAGTCTCTATGGATTTCATAGCATGTTAGTATTGGTCTGTTGGACAGGTTCTCTTCTCTTTCTCTCTTTATAAGCAGCAGTAAGATTTCAGTTTACCCTGGGGCTACTAAATGAAATGAAAATAAACTTGCATCAGATGTTTAAAATCAGGAAGTAGAAGTAGTGTCAAGTCAGAAAATATTAATGCAAATTTGCTATGTGAGGCATCATTCAGAAAAAAAAAAAGAGTCTAGATCCAGCTTTTCTGTTATCCTCCAAACACATTTCCATTATGGATAGCTTTATGTCCTCTAGAGTACCTTGTCCTTGGAATAATAATAATAATAATAATAATCATCATCATCATCATCATCATCATCATCATCATCATCCCCATCACACACTGTTTGCTAATACACAAAACTAGTCTCAAATCCAGTTTTCCAGCTCTTTAAAACTCTAGCTTAAATAAATGGACTAGCATGTCATGGTTTTGAGTGAAATGTTACAATCAGATGCATACTTTATATCAAGGATACCTTATTATTGATGAGATTAAAAATATATCTTCAGGAGTGTAAAAATCTGTGTTTGTACTTTCTGAATATATACAATCAGTCAAGCTCTGAAAATATGAATACAAAGAGTGGCTTTAAGCCACCTTGTCACCGTTGTTGAGACCAACCATCAGCAGAATCACTTTTCAAGTAATATTTCTGAGATTTTATTATTTTAAAAATAGTTATTTATTTTATAGTTTTGATAGCTATATTCATCTAGTTCTACCATGGTAATCATGGATGAAGGAATTTTGTGGCAATGTTATTTTTTTGCTTCACATACCTTTTGTTCATAATACAGGAAAGAAGAGGTAAAGCATAACGTCCATGCTAGGCCTACAAGATCTTTGAGGTTTTACAATCAAAGGGAACATCCCACAGACTTAACTACAGTCAGGGTTATTAGATCACAATGACATACTTTATCATGTTATTCATAATCATGTTATTAAATTAAATGTCTTTATTAGGTCACAAAAGCAAATTTAAAAGTAGGCTCTTCAGCGACAGAATACTCTGAGTGAAATTTTCAAAATAAGTAAATAATTTAGGAACATCATTTTTATTAACAAATAATAAAAAAATTGTATAGGAATATCCAGAGTGATTAAGCTACAACCAGTTCTCCTGTTCATTCTTATAAACAGGATGGGTCTATCCTAGCACAATGGAACATTTTACAATTATTTGGAATACTGCAACAGAAACTGACCAGTAGTTTATATCCTTCAAACTTTTGTATTTCACTTTTGTACAGCATGTCTAACATTAACGCAGTGTAAATTCACATATAACCTGTATACTGTGTTCCAAAGTAGTCTGAGGTAGTGTTTACACTATGAAGTCATATATGCATATGCTGGATGAGGAAATACTGGTTTACATTTAATGATTTCAAAACTCAGGACAACTGCTTTTTAGTCACTCACTGACTGTCTCAGAAACAGTTTGGAGAAGGTAGATCCTTACAGAAGATAAATCTAATAAAGAGAGCTGTCATCCCCTAAATAGCTAATTGGTATTTATGTCAGCTAAAATTGTGGAATAACCCTAATGAAACATGATTAAAAGAAGATTTTTTTCCCCTTGTTTTGATCAGCAAATTATTCTAACAAACACAAATATGGACACCAGGATCTCTTTACACTTTCTACTAATCAGGGACAGAATCAAACTGTTTATCTGTGTGAATCAATGATATAAATTACCCAACAAAACAATTTGTCTCATGGAAAATAAAATAGGTACAATCAGGTTTTTTTATACTTACCTTGAACTTTATCAACTCCAAAGATTTCAGCTGTATCATAATGTGTAGCTACATAGATAACAGTTTCCTGAAGTGCTAGAAGGCTCTGCTATTGTAAATATACCAAAAATAGAGAAAATTAAATATTATGCTTCATCTGAAAAAGGGATATTCATTATGTAAAAAAATTGCTGAAAATCAAACTTTAACATTTAATTGCTGAAAATCAAAGCTTTAACTTTTATTCTGCTACTGGAAAATAGAATTTAAAATGTTCAGAAAGACAAAGCACATTTCTTATATGCGGTAACATTTTAATTTAATTTTCTTGTACATCATTTTCCAGGATAGATCATAATTGCTTATAGTTGCAAGACTACAGAGACTTGATTTTTATATAATTCATAACTCTATTTCAACTGGAATAGAAAAACATGGCAAAGGGAAAAAAAAAACAAACCCCAAACTTACTTCAGAATGTTCTATGCTGCCAGGATTCTGTTCTCATTGTAGAGAAATGCAAAAAAATTATGTAAATTCTAAGGGTGACAGGGTAGACCAATATTTACCAATATTTACCATTTACAAACCTACTATCTTATTTTTATTTTAAATCAGTGTCTTACCTCAAAATCTCCTTCATTCGGATAGGATTGTATTTAACTTCCTCAGCAGTGTCATAAGGTTGCAAAACCAGTTTTTTTTTAAGAGATCACAAACTTATATGAAGCAGGTAAGGTGAACTATGCTATATATGCTACACTAAGTTTCCATGTGGATAATGCAAATTAAGTGTGAGCCAAACACCACATACAAATCCAGGCTTATCTACTATTCATGTACTTTAATTTTAAATTGGAATTGCTCCAGAATACTATCACAGTGAGAAAACTCAGTTACAATTTGTGGTGGGTTGACCTTTGTTGGCTGCCAAGTGCCCACCAAGCCACTCTGTCACTCTCCCTCCTCAGCAGAACAGGTGGGGAGAATATACAATGAAAGGCTCATGGCATGAGATATGGACAGAGAGATCACTCAACAATTACTGTCATGGGCAAAACAGACTTGGCTTGGGGAAATTAATTTAAGTTATTGCCAATCAAATCAGAGTAAGGTAATGAGAAATAAGAACAAATTTTTAAACACCTTCCCTCCCCCCTACCTTCTTCCTGGGCTCAACTTCCAGGAAGTCTACCTCTTTCCCCTGAGTGGCATAGGCAAATGGGGAATTGGGGTCATGGCCAGTTCATCACAGGTTGTCTCTGCCACTGCTTCCTCCTCATGCTCCTCCCCTGTTCCAGTGTCACGTCCCACCTACAGGAGACAGTCTTTCATGAACTTCTCCAATGTGGGTCCTTCTCATAGGGTGAGGTCCTTCAGGAACTCTAGTGTGAGTCCCTCACAGGGTCACAAGTCCTGCCAGAAAACCTGCTCCAGTGTGAGTTCCTCTCCATGGGTCCACAGGTCCTGCCAGGGGCCTGCTCTAGTGTAGGCTTCCCATGGGGTCACAACCTCCTTCAGGCACATCCATCTGCTCCGGCATGAGGTCCTCCATGTGCTGCAGATGGATATCTGCTCCACTGTAGAGCTCCGTAGGCTGCAGGAGGACAGCCTGCTTCACCATGGCTTCCGCCACAGGCTGAAGAGGTGCTGGTGCCTGGAGTGCCTCCTCCCCCTCCTCCTTCACTGACCTGGGTGTCTGCAGAGTTGTTTCTTTCACATATTTTTACTCCTCTTTCCCAGCTATTGTTTTGCAGCATTTTTTACCCTTAAATATGAGCTGATGGGCTCAGCCTTGGCCAGTGGCACGTCCATCTTTGAGCCAGCTGGAACTAGGTCTGTGGGACATAGGGGCATGTTTTCGTCTCACAGAAGCCACCCCTGTAGCCCCTTGGCTACCAAAACCTTGCCACGTAAAGCCAATACGTTGTTATTTCTTTGGTGTACAGCCTAACTATATTTTTTTTTTCTTTTGGAACTATTAGCACAAAAAAGTGCATCACCTTTATACACCAGCTGAAGTCATAAACTGAGAACAGTGTAGCTGTCTTGAACCAGAGCTGCTGGAGTACAAACAGCCTGAAACATAATACTAAGGTTATGAATCATAAATCTCATCACTCTTAAGGCCATTTTTAACTTCACTATGTGTATAAAGTTGAGGTGGTCATTGAGAACCTTTCATGATCATATTAATACAGTAGGAGTCCTATGTCTGAGCTTTACTTTTTCTGTAACTCCCATAAGTAACTGTACTGCACTCCACCAGTTAGGCGCAGAATGCATATACAACAGAAGAGTAAGAATACTAGAAATATGATGAAAAATTATTTCATATGCTGTTCTACATGGAAAATTATGTCCATTATTTAGTCTTTACTGCCTGATTTCTAGACAGTATCTGTAATTTGGAAGTTTAGCAAATGTAATATCATATTTTTCAATGTTTTGTCAGCTTGAATTACCTTTCTTCGTGAATGTTACATACATTCATTGTGTTAAACTATCCTGAAATACCATCATGTTGATACTTTCCAAGATGATGATTTTTCTAATTTGACAAAAGAACATAAAGATGATAGCAAAAAAGCTGCCAAAACCAGACTGAAATGCACTATATCTCCTTAAATCTGGTAATTTTTTTTTGTGTTGCACTACTTTATACTGTAGGCTATAGAACTGCTGCACTTCCTTTGACTGCCACACGATTTATGATCCAGATCTTTCATGATTATAAAAAGAAGCCGTCTCACAGGTGATTTTAGTTTTAACAAAAACTGAGTGGGAACAAGGTTTGGGTCAACCACTGCACAGACTATCAGAAGAATCTATAAAAATTGACACAGACAGCTCTATATATGATGGTCTGCAAGGTACTTATAAAATTACTTTGAAGAGTTGACAGAAGATCAGAAAAATTTTCTTCTTTTTTTTTCCTTTGCCTTAATGCAGTTCTGTTATGATACCATATACAGCTACAGTTACCTGTCTAAAAAAGCATAGAAAAATGTCCCTCAAAATGCCAACCCAGTAGTCTGAAATATACTTGATTCCAAGACTAAAATATTGTATCAACCTTCAAAGTATGAAGTTATGAAACATTATGCCAAACCAATCTAAAACACTTGTGAAATTTATATGTAAGCTGAAAATGGAAAGCTTGTTTTATCACACAAAGGAAATCCATGAATATGTAGAAAGCATTTCTACTGCTGTTGTATTCAGTAGTGGTAGTGACATTGAAAGGTTTTTTTAAAGTAGCAGATTCTACTTTTTTTTCAATTTTTTTTTTCAAAGTATGCCATGGAAGGAAAGAGGGAAGGGAGGAAGGTCAGTAAAATTAAATATTAAATCATACTCAACATGAAGAATTTATGCTGGAAGGAAGCCTTATTGAAAGTTGTGAGCATGTGAAAATGCTGCATTTTAAAGAAAGACCCGGTATAGTCACATTTAAAAATTATTGTCTGGCTATGTCTGACTCCTGAAAGGATTATATTTCCTAGAGTGTGTTGAGGTCTCTATTCCTTGGCTTACTTAGCAATGAGTTGAACATTAAGACTTTGCTCAGTTTTGACTTCGCACTCAAAATACAAGGACATTCTTTGGAGAACTACTTCCAGAAATCTGGAAATGCCCTCAGTTATGCTCAGAAAATGTGAGGCCCATTCATTTGCATCCTTATTTGTAAAGGAGTTTGGAGTAACTGTGCAACCCCATTTGAATTTGCAATTATCTCAGTTATCCATTAAAAGAATATTTTGGCAGTATTGTTCTGGATATAATTAATTGCGGTGATTCTAAAAAAGTCATTTACAATATCCACCAGAAAGTTCTTTATCTCTTTTTAAGAACAATGGTATGATACAGCACATGAAAAAATAATATAAAATGGTAGAGCAATTAAATCTTGCTTGTTCAAAAGTAATGACATACTGGAGTTTGACATTATATAAGCTTAAATGATGTGACAGCAATAGCTTACTTAATGGGACGATGGCATTTCCCATATCTGTGGAGTTCCTTAGTGTCAGTCATCTACAAAATAATGATGCCAGCTGTTCCATGACATTTTGGTGTAACTTAGCTGAGCTGTTACTTGAAACATCTTTAAAAGAAAGGTCTAAAAAGCTGTCATAAGAGCAATAAAAAAACCCCAAAATTACTAAGGATCTTTAAATTCTATACCTTAATGAAATTAAAATGAGTGTGTTTAATCCAAAAAAGACTTCATAATTAGAAAACAGTGGAAAAATCAAATTGTAAAATACATATTCTGCAAAGAAAGAAATAAATATTCTTGTTATATAGTTCAGCTCAGCAGCTTTCTTCTCACAGAATTAACTGTGGTACAAACATCACAGTTTTCTTATTAAACCCGACTGTGCTGCTGTAAGCAAGCACAGCTTCTTCAGATAAGGTAAGTTGCATTTACCAGCTTCTTAGGGAGTTCAGAGACACTGTACCCACCTGTGGGAGTGATCCTTGGATGAAACCTTAGTGTCACTGGGTCATGAAATTCTCTTTGGCTCCAGTAGGACAAGGATTTGCACATCTATGGGAATCTCTTTAATTTTATGCAGTCTGGGTCCTTAGCCTACTGTCCTGAGTTTTTTGGGTTTGTTTGTTTGTTGTTTGTTTGTTTTCCACAGGAGGCTAAGGGAATTAAAGAATCATAGAATCATAGAACAGTTTGGGTGGGAAGGGACCTTTAAAGGTCATCTAGCCCAACCTGCCTGTAATGAACCGGGACATCTTCAACTAAATCAGCTTGCTTAAAACAAAGTTTCTAGGCTTCCAGATCTTTGCAAGAGTATGAGTGGGGCTCAGATGCAAATTCATAAGGAAGAGGAGGGTGAGTATAAATGTCCACCCGAACTGGGTCTCTTGTTCCAGCCTACCACCTCCCAGTGCATGTACAGGTCATCTGGCTCTGTTAAAGCTATACTCCATTCTGCTTCTGTTTCCAAAGTTGGCTTTCATGGAGCCAGTTTGAGCTCCTTTATTTGCACAGTGTACATAAAGTATGTGACATTGTCCTTTTACTTTGCTTCTGGAAAAATCTGAGTACAGTTCTGTGTACTGCTGGTTTGCAAATTGTTGGGGCTGTCCATTCAGATATCTCAGTGCTTGCTGTGAAGCCATGTCATAGTATTTGAGAGAGGAGGAGCTTCAAACATATTTTGTTTGAAAAAAGTTCCTGTTCAACCTAACAATTTTGTGGATTTATTTTTGTAAATGCCAATTTAGCTGCTTAATTCCCTCCTCTACAATTAAGAGTGAGAAGATCTAACTCAGGGACATGTTTTGCCTAAGCCAGAAAAATGTTTGAACTAAAATCTAAGTCCTTTAGTGAGACCTTGCTAAGGATTCAGCACATATGAATCTGGTGCTTAAAAAGTACAGAGAAATACAAAGGGCCAAAATGCCATAATACTATTTGATACTTAATTTTTAATATCTCTGTAAAATGATCAGGCATTTTTGGCCTATCCAGTTCTTTGGAGAGGAGAAAAAAAATAGAGCTCTTGTTGCCTTTCTTAATTTTAGATTTTTATACTAACTGTACCCTTTTCTAGTATTTGCACAAATATTGTAGTTTGTACCTAATTTTAGGCCATAATATTTTCCTGTTCTTCTGTAGGAACAAAGCAACTACTATTGCAACTTCAAAAAATAACAGCAGTATGTAACAATTAATACTATACAATGTGTGTTCTATAAATTCACAGCTTCCGTTACCTAATTAAAACTTTCTCAATGCATTTAACGTCACACAAATGAGACAAGATAAATTGCAGAAATTAAATACAATTTTTTAAAGAACTATTTTCTCAGGTTTTCCTTACTTCTTGAGTTAATGTCATGACTCTTATACTAAAATCAGAACATCTTTTTAAGTTTATGACAATAAAACAGATGGAACTATTTTGACCCATCTGCTTCTTTTGAGTATCTATCTACAGCAGCAAAGGAAGAGGAGACAGTAGCTTTTCCTTCAGGATAAGAAGCAGCCTGTATATCTAAAATAGTGACAGCAGACTGTAGTTGCTTCTTATACAACTCTCTTGTTCTCTTCTTGCTCCGCAGTCACATAAAGTGAAGATTTGATCAGAATCAAGGTGATCTTCTGCAACAATCTTACCCAATGATAAAGAGTTCAGTGTCCTTATTAGATCCTTCCAGCACTTGAGTAAGGTGTTGAAAGCCTAACAAATGGCCACAAAGAGGCTTTGGTAAATATTAAAATAAACTGCTAATGATTAGTTTTTATACTCCCAAACAGTTCAAGTGAAAGTCAAAAAGATAACATAAGGGGTTTTTTATTACAATTGTTTTGGTTGTGGGGTTTTTTAATGTTCATAGCCAGGGTATCTTGTTTTTTTTGTTTCTGGATATCATGCCTCATCCTTGCTAGCATGCCACAGCTTCACATAGCTTTTTTGGTCTTAGTTCATAGAAGGGCTGATGTTCAGGTGTCTTGATTTTGATCTGTTCAATTATCCATCACATATTACAGGTACAAATGGAGTTACATTGGTGTCATGGCTTAACCTCAGCCAGCAATTCAGCACCATGCAGCCACTTGCTCACTCCCCCCTGGTGGGAGGGGGAAGAGAACCAGAAGAGTAAAAGTGAGGCAACTCATGGGTTGAGATAAAGACATTTTAAGAGGTAAAGCAAAAGCCGTGCACGCAAGAAGAGCAAAACAAGGAATTCATTCACTACTCCCTATCAGCAGGCAGGTGTTCAGCCATCTCCAGGAAAGCAGGGCTCCATCATGTGTAACAGTTAATTGGGAAGACAAACACCATAATTCCGAACGTGTCCCCCCCACACTTCCTGTTTCTTACCCCAGCTTTATATACTGAGTATGACATCATATGGCATGGAATATCCCTTTGTTCAGTTCAGGTCAGCTGTCCTGGATGTGTCCCCTTTCCGCTTCCCATGCAGCTCCCTCCTTCTTGCTGGCAGGCCAGCATGAAAAGTCCTTGACTGCTTAGCAACAACTGAAAAATTCAGTATGTTACCAATACTTTTTTCATCCCAAATCCAGAACACAACCTCCCACTAGCTTCTATGAAGAAAATTAACTCTATCCCATCTGAAACCAGGACAATAGGACTAAATGCACCTCCAGAAAAAGATGCATCAGAGGGAGCCAGATATGCAGAAGAAAACAGAATATCTCATTCTTCCTCAGATCCTTGCATGATAAGAGGTGGCAGACAACTAAATAAAGCTGTGTCAGCTGATAGATATTGTGAGGAGGTACCATTACCATAATGTGAGCTGGCTGAAGCTCCGCTTCATCCTTTAGCAGCTTACATTCAAATGTCAGAACAGAGACAGACAACATACAACATGTTTCACCATACAGCAACAAACTTCCCAGTGTACATCTAAATTATTTCAGAAAGCTTTCATCTCTTTCCTTTGAACTTTATTGTTGTTGATTTGGCTTTCCATTTTACTGCTTTCTTTTCCTTTTCCCCTTCTTTTTCTTCTGTAGCATGTTTTATTTTCCTTCTGCATCTTTCTGGGGAAGTCTATCGTGTTAAATAGTAGTGAGGCTGAACAGTTCAGACTTAATTGCCCATGCTACTTAAGTGGCTTCATTTGGAACCTGTCCAAAAATTCTTCTCTGAGGAAAATCTGATATAAAGTGGCCTAGCCCTAAGCAGTGTGCATATGAGCCAGTTGGTGGCACCTGACCTCAAACAAGGAGTCAGTGCTTGGATGTCTTACCTAGTCTTTCAGACCACATTTACTGAGTTGAATTCCTTAGTTTCAGGAAATCTTAATTTAAATACCTTTTCAAGATATTTGTTTCTCCCTATTAAACCTTCCGTTACCTCTTGCCTATTTTGCATCACTGCCAGCAGAATTCTGCCTTTCTCATTACATACATCAAGTCTATCAGCCTTTCCTTCATCTTCTTTTTGTAAGTTTACTTCTCTAACTTTCTATTGGGTTCTTCTAATCACCTCTTTCCCCCTGTTTATCTCCTTATCTACAATCTCTCCTACACTATTCTGTATTCTTTCCTCACAAATTATCCCCTCTATTTTTAGGTTTGACCCTGCATATTGACAATCAGAAACAAAATAATCTCAGTCACTTCAATGATGAAAGATGAAATAATGTTCTGTCCTTGCACTGCAGTCCACTGGTACATTAAAAGATGGTGATGAATAATGTCTTTGCTGGCCTGTCTCCAATCCAGAAAGATTACTGGGTAAGAACAGAAATGGCTGAATAGAGAGAAGATGGCAGAGACAGGCCTAAAGGAAATGTTTAACAAACTGACTCTAATATTCTTCCTGACAGTCGCAAACGAGGGAATAAAGCTTTGAATTTGAATGCCTACAAGAGTTAATGTAATTAACGCTCTAGTCATTGACGCTTGTAAAAGTTCATTATGTAGCAACAGAACTTATTTATTTATGAGAGAGACAAGATCAGAAAATGTCCTTCCTGAGTGCTTGGGAATTTAACCCTTATTATTGTTTAAAGGCCTTACAAGTGTTTGACCATACTTGGAAACATAATTGCTCTAAGTTCCTGATTCAAGTTCACTATGAAAAATAAGCTTTTAACAAAAAGAAATTTTACTTATTTTGGTGCAGTTTAATGTTGACACCAATGAAAGCAATTCTTGATGAATTTTGAATGGACAGTATGTAGAACTAATTATTAAAAAAAACAACCAAACAAACAGAAAAACATCATTACCAAAGAGATATATGAAATATTTGTATATATGTGATTTTTTGTTTGTATAAATAAATGCATATACCCATGTATATATACCAGACAGTATAAGTAAATATATAATATAAGATGGAAGTTTAGTGCAATTCTTATCTTAGATGGAAGACAGGCATTCAAAATTTTAATGCCTTTATTTGTCGTGGATTTGACACCAATAGCCATGCCTTCTAGAATTTCATTTGGTACTTTTAAATAGATTTCTTTTGTCACTGAAGCATGAACAAACATTTAAATAGCTTTGAAAAGAGGGGTTTCCCCCACAGCATTATTTTGCTGATATGTTAAACAACATAACATCTGAAGGGCAAGTTCAAATTTCCCTGAGTATTTATATGTTGACATCTAAGTTGACAGTATATTAATTCCATTTGCTGCCTTTTTAGGATGGCATACCAAACAAAACACTAAGATTTTTAAAACATACCATGTACAAGAAATCTGAACTATAAAGATTTTTATGTGGTATTTAGGGTTTTTTTAATATCCATTGACAATGCAGAGCAAAATTAATTTCCTTTTTTAAGCCTTCAGTTAGAGCAACAATATAGATTTTTCATGATTACTAAACACAAAGGACAGAAATTGCAATATGCTTTACTAGACCATTGTGGCAGAAGCACCCCTCCCACCCCCTCACAGATCTTCCTTGTATCTAGATACCTAAAAATTTCAAAGCAAAAGAACAGATACTGGACATGACATACTCCCTTATTTTCTTTTTCTCCTCCAGCAGCACATATGTTCTTCACTGGGAAGCAATTTGTATTGATAAAATGCACTGCAAAAGGCCTGCTCATACACACATGCACATTGAACTTGATGTGTGTGCATGGATGAGTGTCTGAGTAGATCCACAAGCTCTAAATCAATCCCATCAAATAGTATGTGTGCGCTGCACTCCTCTAATTATTTGTTTTGTGATTATGCAGCTGTTCAATACCCCATCTGAAGGACATCGACATTGATGTCATAGTCTGTTCCAAGCCTGTTTCGTTCCCACAACAGCTTGTTAGATCATTTTGCCACCAAATTAAATTCTGCAGTTTGCTACAAGCAAAGGACAACAAAATGGAATTTAAATACCTGGCACAGCTCTGTTAAGAACTATATTGACAAATATTTGAGATTTTCAGAAATTTGTATCTTTAAGAACAGGGATCAATTCAGAAGTTGTGTAAGAACAAGACAAATAACACAGGATTTCACTTCTAAATTTAGGAGGTGGGATCCACTCCAGCTAATTTAAACACTGAATTTCTGTCTGTGTACTTACTTGTATGGAGAAAAGGCTGTAGGAAGTGCATAGTATTAGCTGTACTCTTGAAGAAAGAGGTCCAGGAAGAGAAATTAGTCTCTGAACACCTGATCTTAGCTGTTAGGTCAAGTCTGACTCTGCTTTGAACACTCCAATCAGCTTTCTCTAGAACAATATTCAGGAAAAGTTCTAGGACTATTTCACTTCCAGAACCTCATGGCATAAGGTCAATATAGTAATAAATTGCACTAATATTCTAAATTATTTCAGATGCTCCAAGCTGAATCCTCCCACACACAAACTGGGGGCAAAAGAGTACTACCTGACCAAAGAAGATGTCAAATGACATAGCACTGGTAAAGATAACTTCCTCTAGGAGGAAATAGGCAAAAGCAATGATAGCTTGTTTCTTTTGGCCTCTTGGATCGGAATTAATCCTTGTCCTATTTTACTTAGTAATACATAGTTTATGGTTCCTGTTCAGTGTGTGAAGTGTAGCAGATATTGTCGAGAGCTATACTTAGCTTAGTTTGAGAGAATTTCCCTATGCCAGCATGCCTTTGCTGGCTATACAGAGAATAAAGTATTGCTGCAGACATCTAATCTATTGGACACAAGAAGGATGCCTAAAGTTAGGGACATTGGCTCACAGACACTGTTTGTGTTTTAATTTACCTTCCAAATTATTATGAAAAGCATCCAAAATGATTAAAATAATCTTGTAGCTATTACTGTTGAAGCCAAGTGAAGTTTCTCCACAGATTTTTTTCTTTATGTTTTGTAGTTTTCTGTCAATAAGAGTAACGGTAAAAATATGTTATTCCCAGTAGAACGAATGAGATTGCTCTCAAAATCTCTTCCACATGAGTCACCTAAGTGTGTTAGTGAATCACATGTTGTCTGGAATGGGAGCACTCTAAAAACATGCAATGATCTTAAATAGATTACCACTGAACCATCCATTTATAAAATCCTTTTGTTTACTGTTGAAAAGTAGTAAGACGAACAGGTGCTCTAAAAATGAAATTACAGCAATTTTCCAATCTGCTGCCCCTGTTCTTATGAAAACATTTCATAAAACTTCCCACATTACTCCTTAAGCCCACTCCCTCTCAATTTTTTTTTTTTTTTTTTTTTTTTTTTTGTATTATGGCATACTTTTTCTGGTATGCAACTGCATATTGCAGATTTTTCCAGCATAGTTACAAACAAGATGGCTAGTTAGCAATGCCTTGGTCAGCCACTGGGACAATGATTAATGCATCATTCCCCTCAGTTCACAGCCACTTATCCCCGCCAAGGTCTTAGGACTGGTGGATAAGGACAGCCAAGTCAAACACACTGTCTACAGTCACTGCAGCATGCTAGTGTGGCATGTCCTTTAAAGTCATTTCCTTTTCTCAAAGTCCTCTCCAGAGTCTGGTAATTTCTACTATGTCATCAGCAAATATGTGTTATTGTGTTAATTAGAAAAATGAAAATAATTGGGCATCACCTGTAAATAAACATAAAATTATGTTACAGTCTATTGTAACCACTTAGCAGCTTAGATTTCAGGCTGCATGATTTATTTGTCCTTTTATGTTTTCTACAAGACTTTAGATCTCTTTTATTTGTTTGGAAGCACATACCGTATCTAATATTAGAATTTATTTTATATTTCTATCTATATATAAATTTCATGTGTATTCAGAGTTTTCCTTTGAAGGAGAAGTGAACCTGTGTGAGACCTCAAATCTGAATTTCTGGCCACATTACTATTTTATGGAAACTGATTAGCATGCCAAAGAAGGAGGAAGAGAGAATGTGTACTTAGTGCTCTGTGAATGCAGATGATGAACTTGTATTGTCATTGAAAGCTAAATGTGGTACGCATGAAATACTATATTTTCTGATCTTGCAATCATCAACCGATTTTAAGTGCATTTTTTTTCAACATTTATTTACAAAAATAAGTCAAAGTGTATGAAATTATTTCCAATACCTTGATATTTGATCCTTCTACTTAGTTATCCAGGCATTTTACAGAGTCATTTATTATTCACGAGAGCTTTATCTTAAGCATTTCCCGTAAATCTGCGAAGGGAATCACATGTAAATGTTAAACTATCAGTTCCTGAATATTTGTCAGTGCTTTTCCTATTAATTTTGCAATAAGAAAACATAAAAATATTAATTCATATATAACAATATCTTCTTTAAATATCAGAGATAATTCAGCATTCATAAGCTGTTCCTGCATATGAATAACAGAAGATAAAAGACATAAAACTATGTCTGCAAACATACATATAAATTCATACAAATAGTTATTCACAATATGTCTGTAAAAACAGATACACATAAAACATAGATACACATGAGTATATATGTCTATACATATGTCTATATATGTGTATGTTATATAAATACAAGAATATATAAACATGTTATATAAATACATGTATATGTAACATATATGTGTATATATGTATATATTATGTATAAGATATCTATAACATATGTGTTATATAAATATATGTTATATAAATACAAGTATGCACACACACGCACATATACCCACTTACACACCAGAAGGATGAAGTGCATTACATATACATTTCAATTATTGTCATCGCTATCACTAAGATAAATAATTTCTCATTTTATTTGTTGATATGTGATTTTACTCCATTTTATCTTAAATGGTTTGAAATACAAGCCTAAATAATGCTCTGAATTCAACATTAAGCTTGGAAAGAAGTATCATAAGTGAAACAAAGCAACAGTTCACAGTTCATACATTCTAGGAACATCAGCCTCTATTACAATGAACCATAGAATAGTTTGGGTTGGAAGGGACCTTCAAAGGTCATCTAGTCCAACTCCCGCCCTGCAATGAGCAGGGCCATCTTCAACTAGATAAGATTGTTCAGAGCCCTGTCCAGGCTGGCCTGGAATGCTTCCAGCGATGGGGCATCTACCATCTCTCTGGGAAACCTGTTCCAGCATTTCACCACATCACATTGTGAAAAACATCTTCCTTGTATCTTGTCAAAATCTACCCTCTTTTACTTTAAAACCATTAATCCTTGTCCTATCACAACAGGCCCTGTTAAAAAGTCTGTCCCCATCTTTCTTATAAACCCCCTCAAAGCACTGGAAGGCTGCAACAAGACCTCTCCAGAGTCTTCTCCAGGTTGAACAACTCCAACTCTCTCAGCCTATCCTCAGAGGAGAGGCATTGTATCTTGTCAAAATCTACCCTCTTTTACTTTAAAACCATTAATCCTTGTCCTATCACAACAGGCCCTGTTAAAAAGTCTGTCCCCATCTTTCTTATAAACCCCCTCAAAGCACTGGAAGGCTGCAACAAGACCTCTCCAGAGTCTTCTCCAGGTTGAACAACTCCAACTCTCTCAGCCTATCCTCAGAGGAGAGGCATTCCATCCCTCTGACCATTTTTGTGACCCTCCTCTGGACCCGCTCCAACAGGTCCATGTCCTTATGTTGGGGACTCCAGAGCTGGACACAGTATTCCAGATGGGACCTCACCAGAGTGGAGTAGAGGGGCCAAATTACCTCCCTCAACCTGCTGGCCATGCTTCTTTTGATGCAGCCCCAGATACAGTTGGATAAACCCTGAAAAATGTTTCATAAGCTTCATAAAGTGCTACCTGATCTCAACTACAGATCTGTACTCTTCTACATATCACCTAGACCCAAACCTCTGGACTGGTAATTTCCATTGTTGAATATGCTCCATGGAAGCCATGGCACAGTCTCCTTCACCACCTCTATTATATTTGTGGGTGGGGGGTAAAGTTGAGTTTTCAAATTAGTCATCAGGACTTGGAAGTGTGGACATCCCCTGGGAACATCCTTATTGTGCTCAACAGCCTCTTGCTCTGCAGAGGGTTGCAGTAACAGGGAAATCCCTTCCGATGTGTCATCTGCATCACCTCTCCTATGAAGACAGGCTGAGAGAGTTTTGGTTATTCATCCTGGAGAAGAAAAGGCTCTGGGGAGACCTTATAGAAGCTTTTCAGTACTTAAAGGGGACATAAAAGAAAGTTGGAGAGGGACTTTGTCCTATCACTACACACTCTTGTAAAAAGGGAAATGGTTTTAAACTGAAAAAGGGCAAATTTAAATTAGATATAAGGAGGAAATTCTTTCCTATGAGAGTGGTAAGTAGAAGTTTCCCAGAGAAGTTGTGGATGCCCCATCCCTGGAAGTGTTCAAGGCCAGGTTGGATGGGCCTTGGAGCACCCTGGTCTAGTGAAAGGTGTCCCTGCTCATGGGGGGGGGGGGTAGAACTAGATGATCTTTAAGGTCCCTTCCAACCCAAACCATTCTATGATTCTATGATTCTATGATTCTATGACTCTATGATCTTCTACCTTAATGGGAGACACATTCCCTGGTTCACCAGGTTCAGAAAAGTAGTCTGTATTTAAGGGCCCTTGTGCTTCCCACAACCCTTTGCCAACAAGACACTTGCAGCAATGCAACATTAGTTTAGCTTTCTTAATTAGCAGTCTTTGTTGTATTTTTTTTCTGTTTTGCCAGCCTGTAAGCCCAGGCCCCAGAACTAACAGCTCCACCAACCTTTTTATCATCACCATCCTGCTGCTGCTTCTCTGTGCCTGAAAGTAAAGATGGTCTTTTAGCTTTGCAACACCCCCACTACCCTTACTGATCCACTTGCTCTTTCTGCTTAGAAGCTGTTATGGGACTGCAGACTGTGTTCCAAAGCCTGGGTCTTGCTGGTTTTGCAGTAATTGTTGTCTAACACAACAGGCTTGATTGCATGCTCAGTCTTCTGCCTTTTCTTTACAGCATTGCTTAAGGTTAAAGAAACACATGTCGTACCAGCCTGGACCCCTTAATGGTCTTCCAGGTCCTGAAAGATCCCCCAAAACCATGGGCAAAGTGAACTCCCTCCACATCACCTGCCCTCTCTGTATAACACTTACCTCAAATCCAGTTTGCAACTGATGGGATCATTCTTCTGTTTTCATGTGGCGTGATCACAGGTCTGTGATCTTCTTTGCGTGTGACAGGATTTGCACCAGGGACCCCTTGGTGGGCATCTCAGGAGGGGTCCATAGTCCTTGGGCATGTTTCAACTTGTTTGTGTCCTGTCTTCCCCTTTTGGTACCCCTCTGCCCTCCTGAAGTAATCCACCAATGTGTTGGAACATGTCCTACAAACTTGTAGAGTGGGGAATGCCAAACCAGATTTTAATGTTTGTTGAATTATTACCTATTATAATTTAAATTTTAATTATTCATTCTATTAGCTCTTATTAAAAATGTTTTATTCATTTTATACTTATGCATTTATGGATACATTTGTATATGGATGCCTCTGTGGGAAGTTGGAGGTTGGATACCTGTCAGTTGTCTTGGTAGAAGGTGTCCTCGTGCTACTGATATGGTGCAGCTGGAGAACTCGAATATAAGAATAAAAAGCACGACTATGCTTTTATCCAGGAACAGATTTAGAATAATTCATTGTGAGACTGAGGCTGCTGAAAGATGAGAGCAAGTCCAAACAGTTGTCTTGCACAGTTAAATAAAGAGGTAGAATGAAACATTCCTCCTTTTTTTTTTAATTTTTAGAAAATACTAAGTATGTATCTGATGGAGGGTGGTAGGTTCTGGAGAATTTCCTAATTTGTTTTCAACTAAATGGCCATGACAAGAGTTTAGAGAGTATGTCTTCTATGTATACATGAGGAAAAAAAAATAGCTGTTCCCAGAAGAGCAATTTCAGTTGAGCCTTTTCTGGAGCAGTAACTATAGAATAAATCACCAGGTTTATCTGACTGTCAATGTCCTCTGAGTTTATTACAGCTTATATAATTCTGTAGTTAGAATGATATGTAAATTCATGGTCCAAACTATTCAATCCTCTAATTAAAAACTTCACCAGAATAAAAGGTTTGTCTGTCTAAAAAGGGCATAGACAGTCATATAGAGATTTTAAATGCCGGTTATAACACTTAAGATGGGAACACACCTGCACAGGGAAAGACCTCTCATACTCATCCAACCAGAAGTTTAAATAGTACAAGCATGCACATGTCTACTTCTGTCTGTGTAGATTGCATAAAGTATGAGTTATCAGTGTTCTTTCCTGACTTTGGTATGAAAAGTGGTGAGAAATTAATGTTATCTTGGAATTCTGACATAATTACTTCTTAGAAACTGGCTATTTTCTTTGCACTTTTTATAACAGTACTTCTCATCAGTGCATCTGCATGTTTTTGACATCATGGCCAGTTTCCTCTGAAAGTGAAAATGTGTAGTTTAGTGACACATTGTGATAAATGATTTAGTCCCAAACAGGA
>NW_010555496.1:0-11022 GCF_000687285.1 Phaethon lepturus | reverse complement strand
CTCCTTTGTCCTTCAGGACTGTCTCCCAAGGCAGTCTCTCAACCAGTGTCCGAACAGGCCAAAGTCTGCTCTCCGGAAGTCCGTGGTAGTGGACTAAGTAGTTACCTCTATTCCTATCTGTTACCTCCCAACAGAGCTGTTGTTTGATTTTCTCAGCTATGCTTTTCCAGCCTGAAATCTTTTCTGGGCAGATTTTGGGGACTTTGGATATTTACATTGGATTTTCAGGCATCCGACAGCCTCAGCAGAGAGGCGATGCTTGTTCCCAGGGGACACCTGAAAACCCTCCACATGCCCCTCAGGCACAAACAGGGCATCCAACATCTGGCCACCAACACACCTGCAGCGGAAAGCCCATCCTTCCCTGTTTATCCGGAGCAGCCAGAGACAGGAGCTGCAGCTGCAGGGGCACGGAGGACGCGCTGTCCCGCTGCAGGGGCCGGTGCCACAGGACGAAGGGCAGGGTCCTTGCATGGGTCCGTGGAGACCGTTTCCAACAAGGCTCTGTTGGCCCACCCCTGCGCTGTGCTGCTACGTGACACACAAGATACTGTTCAGAGATGAATAATCTTCTGGGTCTCGTCCTGCTATGTAACTGTTAGTGCTCCGAAAGTGGGTTTGGGAGGAAAAACAAGGGAAACTCCCCCAAAAATGAACAATATTACAAAGCCTTATTCCTCTTCATCTGGCTGTAGCTTCACACTTGGAACAATCCATAGTACAAAAGCACAGCCATAACAAGAGTTTACTTTAAAATGTAAGCAAACATTTTCAATCTAAATACCTAAAGATAACACGTGGGTCTTATACGATTTTTAGAGATATAAGCACCACCACTGAATGCAAGAGGAACTGAATCAGGAGGAAGATCTGACTATATGCAGTGCACAACTTTGAATTTTACAGCCCACTGGTTATAGGCAACCATCTTGAGAAAATCTTGGCCTAAGAGGATCTTTAGTCCATACTGTTTCCTGATTGTGGTTATCTTCTATTTTTGAAGTCAATAGAAATACATCAGTTCAAATGAACTGAGTAGCTGACCCCTCATATTTACATATTCACATATGCACACATATATATGTACATATATGTGCGTATATGTAAGCTGTATTTAATGAAAGTATTTAATTTAATGCTTTTTACAAAGTAATGCTTTTTATAAACAGTAAATTAGGGAAATCAATACTATCTAGATACTTTTACAACAAGAAATTCTTACAATGAGCAACTTGTCATGTTCTGTACCTCTAATTTATTATAATGTTCAAAAAATCCATTAACCTGGGAACTAAAAAACATGTGGGGATTGTAAAACTATCCACTATAATAAAAGACTTACAACACTTTTAGCTAGCTGAGGAACTGGAAATTAGGTTGATGGAAGGGATTATTGCTTAGTATTTTCCGTAACATCAGCAATCATGCCAAAATCCCCTGGTTGCTCTGAGAGTAGGAGACATCTGTTTTATGGGGTGAGCACATATCCTGGAATGTCTGCCATGAGACGGTGTCACAACCAGGCTTCATTACTCCTTCACACATTAAGCTTGGTTTACCCTTCACAGTGCCATGGAAAAATCACACCTTCTGCTTATGCCAGCAAAAGCCTTGCTGTAGACACAGTGCTACAGGTTAGAAAGTCCCCTTGCCAGTATCGTTTAGTCCGTGTGGGGAATGACTGCAGGCTGTACCAGCACGTGAACCATTTTGGCGTTTACATTGCACCACAGGTTTCCTGTGTAAGCGTCTGCTAGGAGGATTTGCCTGTGTAGCTGTCTCTCATCTTCTAGCTTTCGGGTTGTTATCATTAGCACAGAGTCCAGTTGGAGGCCAGTTCCTAGTGATGTACCCCAAGGGTTGATAGTGGGGAGCATTGTCATGAATGACCTGGACACTGGTACAGAGTGCATGCTCACCAAGACTGCACTGCAGACAGTACAAAACTCACAGGAGAGGCTGATATGCCAAGAGGGTCTTGGACAGAGTGGAGAAATCAGCCCAGAGGAACCTCATAAGGTTCAGCAAATGGAAGAGCGAAGTTCCTCTTGCAGAGAAACAACCCCATACATGAGCACATGCCTCTCCATCCTATGAGATACTCAAAACCCAACTGGACATGGTCCTAGGTAACTTGCTTCAGGTGACCCTGCTTGAGAGAGATGGGTAGACTAGATGATATCAAGAGGTCCCTTCCAACCTCAGCCATCCTGTGATTCTGTGACAATGGTATTGACAAACCTTTGGGAACTGGAATGCAGTTTACAGACCATGTCCCTGGACAGACATCTCTTCCGACTCCATCTGCACCAGCAGAAGGCATTTATAAATTTCCATTTATGAAATTTTTCCTCAGGCCCTTTATTTCTCAAGTTACCAATTTTAAAACAGGTCTAGACACATTGTATGTCTGAGGCAAATGAATCCATTCTCAAGAAAAGATCAGATATAGTGGTCATCTAGAGCTTTTTAAGATAATGATGATAGCTAAATATATTTTACTTGCCTCTCTTTTACAACCTCTGTGCTTCAGGGCAAAGAAAGAATTCAGGTAAAAGTACATTAGAGTAAGAAAGTCTTTCACAGGGTGGGAACCTACTCTAAAATACTCTCTCAGATGTTATTGACACAGAGAATGAGCGCTTGGATGTAGCACAGGAAGGCACAGGCACGTTAGCTTTAATCTAGCGAGCCTACAGAAGAGCAGAAAACCCAAGCCTGCGAGGGCAGGCAAAGCACAAGTTGTATAGAAACTATGGCAGAAGACTCTACTTGCCAGACCAGGCTGAACCCTGGACTGCCATTTTTCCTCCCCTGTAGTCCTTACTCAGGCTAGCTAAATTTTTAATCACATTTTATTACCACACCTTTATTTCACTGCATAAGCATGTCTTTAAACCCGGGTTTCCTGGGCGGTTTGAGCTATAATGTTTCAGCAATTCTTTAGAACCTGGTGCCATCTAGTGAGCAGAAATCAAACTGAAATGTATCAAAAATCAAACGGGGGTTTGCTGCCAGCAGTGGGTTTTTTAGCTTCTAAAACATGCAGGGTTTTGTCCCACTCTCCTTCCACGTCAAGGTGCAGATTATGGTAGAGTTTGCGTGCGTTTCCCCAGTAGGCTCCCAGCTGTAAAGATACAATTGACATAAGGCCTCTCTGCCTTATACCTTACACCCTTTCTGGCTGGTTCTAAATCACTTCATTTCTAACATCTGGAGATTTTCATTAGATTGCTCTCCACTAACAAACCCGTATTTTAACATCTCAATCAAAAAGTTGTGAACATCCAGGATTTTGACTAGGTGTACTGGTATGTGGGAGAATATGGACAGGTATCTAGAAATCTTCTCACCTCCAATGGTCTGGAACCTCAGTCCTGAACATGTGCAGGATTCTGGTGAAGTGACAGAATGTTTGGCGGGGAAAAAAAGCCCTGGCTATTCCAGGAGTGTCCAAGAGACACAATTTACCAGAGTGTGCTGGGGCCTGGCCTGTACCTACCAAACACTGATCAATATTATGCAGCATCCTCGAGGAGAAGAGAGGGTCTCTGGATCTGAAAACATACCAACAGGCACTATGGCTAAACCAGAGACTTTATCAGTCACTCCTACAATTAAAAAAAAACAATGGAACTGGAAGTCAAGTCATTTAGTAAGGAATCAGAAGAGGCAGCTTGTTCTGCAGGAGAGAAGTCACAAGAACAGGAGGAAGGAGAGACAGATCATAAATGAGACAGAAACCACATGATCCCTATCCCTAAGTGAGCTGTAAGATATGCAAAAATATTTTAGATGTCAACAAGGCGAGCAAATTCTGAGCGGGTTGCTCCAATGCTGGGATATTGGGGCCAATAGTCAGGAATTAGAGGATAAGGAAGCTCAGCAGCTGGGATCCCTTGCTAAGGATGAGGGATTGGACAAAGGCCAAAGGGATTGGAAAAAGGCCAGGAGTCCTCAGTCTTTGGTGGTGACTCCTGTCAAGTGTGAAAGACCAAGGAAGCACCTGTAAATTCCTCAAGTAAATGGACCACCATTGAAGGAGGTATCCAGCATCTGAGGGAATTAGCCATGGTGGAGGTGATCTGTAACAACCTGGATGACAATCAGGTATCCAAAGACCCATAATCCTGTGCACATGGTCCATGTGGCAAAATTTTATACAAAGTGCACAGATGTCATATACCAACACCATGGCAATAATGAGCTGGACAGACATGGGGACACCAACTATGGATGGATTGGACAGACAACTCCAAGAATACAAAGATAATCTTGCTTCCTTCCTACAGGCCTGTGTCTCAGCTGTGGAAAAACTGGCCCCAAAATTGCCCAAGCAATCCAAGAAGGATAGGTCTTCCTCAGCCACACCAACCAATGTCTTAGCTATTAAGAGTCACCCTTTTTCTGCTCAAGGGAGAGGGTACCGGCAGCACACACCACGTGCAACCCTGTGATTCTTCGTGCATGACCAAGGGGAGAACGTGTGGAAGTATGGTGAACCTACCCAGAGACTAGAAGCTTGGATACAGGAACTGCAAGGAAAAACAACAGCCAAAAATCATCCATCCAGGAAAATGGCTGCTCCAGCATCTGTTGGGCAGAGTAGAAGAGCTGATCGTACTTCTGACCCTGACGAAGGGACTTCTGTTTTGCAGCTACAAAAATCAAGTAATGAAGACTCCGACCAGGAATAGAGGGGCCCTGCCTTTGGCCCCAGGGGTGGAAACACACCTCTACCATTTGCCATGGACTGATACAGACTACACTGGAACAAAGTGAAGCTCCCGAACACCTGCAATATATTGATGACATCATTGTGTGGGTCAACACGGCGGAGGAAGTGTTTGAGAAGGGAAGAAGGATAATCCAGATTCTTTTGAAAGGTGGTTTTGCTATAAAGCAAAGTAAGGTGAAAGCACCTGCACAGGAGATCCAGTTTTTAGGAATAAAATGGCAAGATAGGCACCATCATCTCCCAACGGATGTGATCAATAACATAACAGCTATGTCCCCACCAACTAACAAAAAAGAAATACGAGCTTTCTTAGGTGTCATGGGTTTTTGGAGAATGCACATTACAGGTTATAGTGGAGTGACCCAGAAGAATTACTTTGAAGGCAGCCCCGAGCAGCAGCAAGCCTTTGAACAAATTAAATAGGAGATAGTTTGTGCAGTAGCACTTGTGCCAGTCCGGACAGGACAAGATGTGAAATATGTGCTTTACACCTCAGCCAGAGATAATGGCCCCACCTGGAGCCTCTGGCAGAAAGTCCCTGGAGAGACTCAAGGCCAACCTCTAGGGTTTTGGAGATGGGGATACAGGGGATCTGAAGCCAGTTTAGGCTCCAACTGAAAAAGAAATATGAGCAGCATATGAAGGAATTCAAGCCACTTCAGAAGTCATTGGTACTAAAGCACAGCTCCTTTTGGCACCTCGATTGCCTGTGCTGGGCTGGATGTTCGAAGGGAGGGTCCCCTCTAACAGATCATGCAACTGGCGCCAGGTGGAGTAAGTGGGTTGCACTGATAACACAACTGACTTGAATGGGTGTGGTTGACCTGGGCTGGTTGGATGCCAGGTGCCTACCAAAGTCACTTTATCACTCTCCTCAGCTGGACAGGGGAGAGAAAGTATAACAAAAAGTTTGTGGGTCGAGATAAGGACAGGGAGAGATCATTCAGCAACTGCTGCTGGGCAAAACAGACTCAACTTGGGGAAATTAATTTAATTTATTGACAATCAAAATCAGAGTATGGTAATAAGAACTAAAACCACATCTTAAAACACCTTCCCCCCACCTCTCCCTTCTTTCTGGGCTCAACTTCACTCCCAATTTTTCTACCTCCTCCCCCACAAGAGGCACAGGGGGACAGGGCATGGGGGTTGCAGTCAGTTCATCACCTGTTGTCTCTGCCGCTCCTTCCTCCTCAGGAGAAAGACTCCTCACACTCTTCCCCTGCTCCAGCATGGGGTCCCTCCCACAGGAGACAGTCCTCCATGAACTTCTCCAACATGAAGATGTTGTCCTTCGCACAGGCTGCAGTTCTTCACAAACTGCTCCAGCCTGGGTCCCCCCACAGAGTGCCGTCCTTCAGGAACAGCCTGCTCCAGCCTGGGTCCCCTGCGGGGTCACAAGTCCTGCCAGCAACCCTGCTCCAGCCTGGGCTCCTCTCTCTACGGGGCTACAGGTCCTTGCCAGGAGCCGGCTCCAGCACAGGCTTCCCACAGGTTCACAGCCTCCTTTGGGCATCCCCCTGTCCCAGCATGGGGTCCTCCCCGGGCCAGCGTGGGTCGCCATGGCTGCAGGGGCACAGCCGGCCTCACCATGGGCTTCCCCAGGGGCTGCCGGGGAACCTCTGCTCCGGCACCAGGAGCACCTCCTGCCTCTCCTTCTGCACTGACCTCGAGGTCTGCAGAGATGTTTTTCTCACATATTCTCACTCCTGTCTCCAGCTGCAATTGCCACATTCCCTTTTTTCTTCCCTTCTTAAATCTGTTATCCCAGAGGTGCTGCCACCATCGCTGATGCGCTTGGCATCGACAAGCTGTGGGTCCGGAGCCAGCTGGTGCTGTCTCTGTGTTGTTGGACAAAGCAGAAGCTTCTAGCAGCTTCTCACAGAAACCACCCCTGCAGCCCCCCCACTACCTTGCAATGCAAACCCAATACAAATGGGGAAACCCTGACCACCCAGGAATTCTGGAAGTGATCATGGACTGGCCAGAGGGCCAAAGATTTGGAGTGTTGCCAAAGGAGGTAACTTGTGCTTAAGAGGCTCTACTGTATAATAAACACCAGAAAATGAAAAGCAATATGGCCTGTTTACCGATGGATCCTGTCACATTGTGGGAAAACATCAAAGGTGGAAAGCTGCTGTGTGGACTCCTACACAACAAGTCACAGAATCTGCTGAAGGAAAAGGTGAATCTAGCCAGTTTGCAGAAGTGAAAGCCATACAGCTGGCTTTAGATGTTGCTTAACAGGAATAATGGCCAGTACTTTATCTCTTTACTTACTAGTGGATGGTGGCAAAGGCTCTATGGGGGTGGCTAGAGCAACGGAAGCAGATCAGCTGGCAACACAGAGGTAAACCCATCTGGGATGCTCAATTGTGGCAAGAAATTGATGCTCAGGTAGAGAACCTGACTGTAAAAGTGCATCACATAGATGCTGAACATACCCAAGAGTCGGGCTACTGAAGAACATCAAAACAATGAGCAGGGGGACCAGCTGCTAGAATTGAAGTGGCTCTGGTGGATCTGGACTGGCAACATAAGGGTGAGGTATTTATAGCTCGATGGGGCCATGACACATCAGGACATCTAGGAAGGGATGCAACATACAAATGGGCTCATGGTCAAGGGGTGGACTTGTCTATTGATGCCATTGCACAGGTTATCCATGAACATAAAATGTGTGCCATAACCAAATAAGCCAAGCACCTAAAGCCTTTTGGTATAGAGGATGATGGCTGAAATATCAATAAGGGGAAGTCTGGCAGTTGGATTATATCGCAGTACCAGGAACCTGCCATGGCAACAGCCAAGTGCTTACAACATGCTTACAGCCATGTGGATGCAACTACTGGATGGTTGGAAACATACCTTGTGACCCACGCCACTGCCCAGAATACTATCTTGGGCCTTGAAAAGCAAGTTTCGTGGTGACATGACACCCCTGAAAGAATTCAATCAGATAACAGGACTCATTTCCGAAGCAACCTCATAAACACCTGGGCCAAGGAGCATGGCACTGACTGGGTGTATCGCATCCCCTGTCATGCACGAGCCTCTGGGAAAGTTAGATGATACAAGGGATGTTAAAACCTACACTGAGAGCAATGGGTGGTGGGACGTTCAAGCCCTGGGATACACACTTAGCAGAAGCCACTTGGCTAGTTAACACTAGAGGACCTGACAGCTGACCTGGCCCTGCCCGACCAAAACCCCTGTGCACTGTGGAAGGAGATAAGGTCCCTGCAGTAAATAAAAGGAACTGACTGGGAAAAGAAACTGTCTGGATTACTCCTTCCTCAGGCAGGGGCAAAGCTACCCATGGGGTTGTTTTTGCTCAAGGACCTGGGTGCACTTGGTGGGTAATACAGAAGGATGAGGAAGTCCGATGTGTACCTCAAGGTGATTTAATCCTGTGTGAAAATAATCCATGATTTGAGTTGTATGATGGCAGTGTTACATGATGCCGAATATCACCACTGCTGTGGCTGCCATGTATCAAAGGTATTATGGCAGGAACCTCTCGCTGCTAGCCAAGCTAGAGGCAAGAGCAGGAATTCATTGCGATGCTAAAACCTACGGCGTAGCACAAAGGGACTGGAGGTGAGAATGTAATGGATATACCTTTCAATTGTTGTAATCCATGATTTGAATACAGGAACTACTAAAGCAGAAACCACCTGAACCAATGAAGGACGAACCTCACAAGAAGCAAGTGCAAGTGCAGCAGTGACCTGACGAGCTGGTTTTAGTGCCCAGTAACTCCACACAACACTTGACCTCTCCTGTCCTGAGTGAATATCCTAACAGATGAAGCCCAAAGTCATAGACCAAATGAACTAAATGAACATTTTATGGATATTTATGGACATCTCACAAACATTTTACTGGGAAAGAGGTGGTTAATGAGGATGTATTGTGATAGGGTGGGGCCTGAACATGATGCAAATGGCATGGAATAAGGACTGGAGAATGTACTGGTTTTGGCTGGGATAGAATTAAATTTCTTCACAGTATCTTGTACAGGGCTATGTTTTGGATTTATGCTGGAAATGGTATTGATAACACACGGATGTTTTCTTATTGCTGAGCAGTGCTTACAGAGCATCAAGGTCTTTTCTGCTTCTCACACTGGCCCACCCGGCTGGGGCTGCACAAGAATTTGGGAGGCGACACAACACTGGGCCAAGTCCTCTTCAGGTGTAAATGGGTCAGCTCCACTGTCTTCAGGGAAATCTCACCGTAAAATATCTGGCAGACAGGTTTTTTGACTTATCTGCAAGTGGTGCAACCCTCCACTGATGGGGACAAGCAGAAACATTTTCAATACTCCTTAGTAGCTTTTCAAGCTGGAGAGAGTTGCAGCAGTAAAACGTTGAGGTGACAAAGACAGCAGGGATGGGGTGAGGCTCCAAGAGACGTCTGAGTCACAGTCAAAACAGCCACTCCACTTCTGCTTCCTACCACTCCTATGCCTGGGCAATCCCATCCCCATTAGCACCAGTATGGCAGGTTTCTGATCTGGAATTGGCCCAGTTTATCTCACAAAACCACAGAAAACCTCTTTTTTTTTTAATTGGTGGGCAAAGCTTTCCTAAAGGAAAATAGTATCTGTTGTACAAGACAAAGAAAGCTATTTAAAAAAAATGTACCAAGTACCTGTTTAAGCTAAGTAAAAGTAGTTACAGAGAAACTGAAAATCTAGTGACTTGCTTAAGCTGGAGCAAAAGGTCTCTGGCAGAGTCAAGACCACCACTGAAGAAATTCCAGAGGTTACATCTCCTCAAAAATAAAATGTGATTCTGTGATGCCCAATACTGTGATTTGATCTTTAAGTTCAGTCTTCTCATTTATATGTATCTGGCTCATCTTACTGGATTTAGTGAGTTGTACTCTTTTAATATTTCACAATTTCTCTCTATGGTTTTCTTTTATTCCAGGTAAATTTAGCAAGATCTGCTAATTCTCTTTCCCATTTCAGTATATTTGTATTCAGTCTGCTGTTTACTTTTTCTCACAAAAGCTGACTAATTACATCTTTATGCTACCTATTTAGAAAAAAATCTCAGCTAATCAAAACTTGGGTCTTCCAAGTATCATATGCATTTGGGACATATGTCCCTTTTAGCTCACTTCTTCTTGTATTTGTCTGACCATAAAAAATGCTAGTTTTTCGAGTATACAATTATCCATCTAATTGAAATCTAAAACAGAATTTTTGAATTATGTGAGTTTCATTAAAACAGGAATTTTAGTTTTGTTAAAATAACAGGAGCTTGAGACAGTCCTGCATGGGTGCAGTAGTGAGGGGCTTCTGTAAGACCAAACACTGTTTGACCCACCACAGTCAACACAGCATAAACCATGCTGAGCTTGCAGCCACTCAATTTTATGGAAAATGGAGGCAAGACAGGGCTCAGAAACATTCTGTGTTTGGCACCCCAGCCACATCTACTCACAGGAATATTTTTGGTAAGTTAAGCTATTCTCCCATGCCGGGCCCCCTCCAGAGAGCATCTTGCCAGGAGACTTTTCTTATTTTGAAGGGGTCATATAGTGCAAGGCAAAAGTAACTTCCAAGTACCTATGCGAAGCACTAAGCTATAAAGCTACAATGTAAAGCTACTAAGCTATAAAGCTACAAGCCTTTGAAAGGTGCCGTAAGTAATTTTGGGAAGTGTCTACTATTTACCCCCCTTCAACATTTGTACGCTTTGCACACATTTTCGGCAAGGAAGTCTGGATTGGAACAGGAAGGTGGATTCTCATGAGAAGGGCTAAGAGCACCTCTTTTCCGTAAATACGGGTGCAAAGGAGCAGTGGGAAGGGACTCTTCTAATCCAGGCAGTAAGCCGGCAATGAGGAGGGCACGCAGAAACGGGAGGAAGCTGCAAGAGGAAACGGCTGCGCGAGTCCAAGCAGCATTCAAAAAACACGCAGGCCACTTAATTCAGTGAGAAGGGCGATTTAGTGGTAAGGGAAGTAGAAGTTTTTCTCGTACAGGAAACCAGCTACGTGCCCCCTCCCCCGCCGCCCCGGGTTTTCCCACTTCCCGTAGTTTGTGCGCCTCTCTCCGGTGAGCAATTTGCTCTGCACGTTAGCGTCTGCGGCTGCGGGGCTGGTACGATGAGGCACGCCAGCTACTTCCAGGAAGATGACCGCAGCGCACACGTTACACCCCTTAGAATTTAGCTGGGTTCCACAGAAGACTAATTGCCGTGTTCTCCCAAGCGGCGGGGAAGAGCTTCCCACGCCCACTCGTGGGTCCTGCGTTAGCCGAGTTGGCT
>NW_010555495.1:42015-44425 GCF_000687285.1 Phaethon lepturus | reverse complement strand
TCTGTGATTTTTGAGCTGTAGAAAAGGTAAAAATCAAACCTCTCAAATATCCAACTAGGTTTTACAATCTTTAAATAAGCTATTTTCATGGAAGATGACAAGTCATACCAGATGTGATATATGTCTTTGCACAGAAGGTAAGGAGCATAATATCTTACATTTGGGACTTCTGTGCTATTATCTCTCTGAAATTATTTTTCTTGTTTTGGACAGATGTTCATCAGCTTTTCTGGCAAGAGAATTTAGGAACTTTCAGAAATGTTAGCACTCTCTGGTATCATATGGGACCTCTTGCTAAATTATACTCAGGGCACTTCTGTTATAAGAACCTTTAGTAAAGAATTGATATGGTGAATTGAAAATACACAAAACCTACCTTTGTCATTTGTCTTGGCATGCCTCCTTTGATTTATACAAATGGATGTAGAAGCATGATGGAGCGTTGTACAACTGCAAATGACTGCATGGGGTCCAAGTTTTGAAGAATTTAATCATGTAACAGAGTAGAGGTATGTGAAATTCAAAAAAATTTTTTGAGCTATTAAGTTTGGAATATATTTTTTTCTCAGTTCTGCCTTTCAGGTTTTCTGAACCTCAGTAAAAATGAAGAGAACAACTCTGAGGTAATAAAAAGTTACAGGGAGAAATGTAATAAAACTTACAGACAAGAACTTTTTCAACTGAAGCATTAAGGAAAGTTCAAACAATATGCAGCATCCTCCAAAAGGAGTAGAGTTGCATTCAGAGCACACCAATAACATTTAAATCTTTTTACAAATGTGAAGGCTAAGAAAGCTTCACAGGCTAGAACTATTGCTTTGGTGATCCTGGTGAAATGAAGAAATTCTGTAAAGAATAAAATCAAGGACACAAGAGACATGAAAGGTTATTACTGTGCAAAAAATGAGACAATATATTGCTATCTACAAATGATGTTTTATTCAGATAATATTTGTTTTTCCTAATTTTTGATAAAATACAAACATAATTTCTATAAGCTGTCGGGAGACTTGACTATGCTCTGACTGTATAAAAAACAACAACAAAAAAAACCAAGACCAAAAATGTTGAACAAAAAATATTTTCTCCTTTAGATGAAGTGTCTTCAAGTCCTCTTACATCCCCAAAGAGAAGAAATGCTCCAATCTGGTAAGACTGGCTTTGGTATAAATGTTTCTGATTTTTCCATCATTGTTAATAACCAACCTCAGCCTTGGTTACTGAAAAATACTGACTCGTTTATCCTCTGTTGCTTTAGGTAAAATGGCAGAGATCACTGTGGTAGATATGATACATGTTGACAAATATGGCATCTGGTCTAGCTATGATCTTGATGATCAGACTGTGCCTATGGCTTCCACCATAGATGTTCCAGCTGTCTTCCCACCAGCCTTATTATTCAAAAGTTACCACTGAGGAAAAATGTCATTTGGAGGCTGTGTGATAATACTAAAAGTATGATAAAGTCATGCCCAGTCACTGAGATAATGATCTCTGCCAAACCAATACCCTCTCTCAGAGCCAGTTAGAAATCCATATATTAATTACAGTTTCTCGTCCACTCCTCCTTCGCTGAACAACCCCCCGGAAATATCTGCTGAAAGTGTTTCTTTCAAAGGTGAATGCAAGCGCTCAGTCACAATATGGTTTTGAAAAGCCTTAGATGCACTAATCAATGCACTGTCAAAATAAGGAAGAATTTGATTCTCCAGTGTTCATCCCCTACCCCATCTCTTCCATCCCAGCAAACACTTTGACCACAGAAAGCTACATCAGAAGGGGTTCTGCCGTGGTTGCTCGGGTCAGTGTGTGTATAGCTCCTCCCCTCCACAGCCAAAGCAAAAAAATAAAAGTGTGGACTATGCCCAGCTCCTTGAAAAGGAGACTTTCATGGTACAGTAGTCTTACAATGAGAAAATATGATTACAGAAAGCCATTTCCTTGGAGCAATAATTGTTTGTATTATTGCAATGTCAGACAGTCAAGTTTCTCTTCATAACATTCTCCTTCACAGCCCAGCTGCAGCTTTTGCCTGCTCCTTCCGTCATCATTCTGCATGTGAGAGCATCTATTCCCCTAGATAAGAAGACGATGTGACAAAATTCATGGTTAGAGCAGTGGGTTATTTTTTAATTTACTGATTGCATTTAAGGGACAAAATGTCTCCTAGACACCTCCCATCCGACTGGTTGCTGTAGCTGAGTAGCTGTGCCTCCTCGCATTGGTGATGACATAGCGATCCCGCCAAAATTCAAAGAAAATTTTAACACTGTTGTATGAAAATATGCAATGACTAATAATAAAAGAAATAGTTTTACTTTATTTAGCGAATATTTAGTAATTTAGTCACAGAGCACCAGAGACAAAACATTTCTCTGTGAGCCCTTGGCAGATGCACTACGGGGAAAGA
>NW_010555495.1:7404-41984 GCF_000687285.1 Phaethon lepturus | reverse complement strand
TTAAAGCAATGTGAAACTCATGGTGTGAGTGAACTACCTACTCGAGAAGGTAGTTCACTGTGGCCATAAGGTATTGTAACTACCAGAGAACAGTTTGCTATATCTTTAAGCTTAAAATTAAGCAAATCCAAAAAAAAGTTTATCTCCAGATACGGTGCTTCCTTGGTGACTTAGCAGACCAGCTCTATCTGCTGAAAAACACATGAAGTGACCCAGTGCTATGCCTGGGTACTACAGTAACTGCCTCCTGAGCTGTGTGGGGTAAAAAGAAGAGGCATATTAAGCGTGTAAGAGCTGCTTCATTTTGCCTCACTTTCTAAAATTAATAGACTTTAAACCATTTTAATGTAGTAAGTTATATGTTGTTATTTCAACAAAGAAATACTAAAATAAGCTAGAATAAAGCTTGAGTTCTATGATTTTTTTAAAAAATATTCAAACCTCTTATGTCATGCATTATTTTTAGGCCCCACATTTTCTCCCCGTAGTACCTTGTTGGAGAAAAATGTCTATGGCTGGGATTAGCTCTTACACGGCAAGAAAGAAAGATGGTAGTTCTTTTGGACTTGCTTTGTGAACTTGTATGAGTATGAAACACAAACTGACTCTGAGGAAGGAGGCAATCATTGCGCTTATAGATTTCTGCTCTTAGTCATTTGCTGTGGAAAATCAAACCAGTTTTCAAATAAAAAAATCTCGGTATAAGCAATAAGACATTGTGGGCATTTTTGTAATGTGATTTATTCCTGGTATGTGAACAGAATGAATGACAAAATTTCTTTTGGGCTTATACTGGTAGAAAAGAAGAATAACCATACTGAAGGTAGAGGGCTGACCCTGCTGTAAAACTTGTGTAGGATTACACCCCAGAGATTAATGAGGAAAAATACAGCATAATGTGAAATCAGACTCGGGCTTGGTGAAAAGTAACTTTTTACTTGTATGCATAGCAGACCACAAGTGCTCCTTTTATGTTTGCCTCTGATAACCTAAAATTATAAAGTAATTTTTTAAAAATTTAACTACAGCAAACTTAAGCATTTACATCTATTTCTAGAGAACTATGTTTCTGTTTTCTTTTCGCTTTTTTTAATCAAAGATTGTCAGTAATCAGTCTGCTAAGACTACGTAAGGTAACAACTTGGTGTCTTTATAGGACATTTTTTGACAACAAACTATATTATCTAGAAGAAACCAGATAAAACCAAATAAACAAGCTGAAAAATATAGTTAGTGCACAAACAATATTTTGGGAGTTAGGATGATTGTGGCTTGGCTCCTTCACACTAGACTCTTTTGAAGTTGCATGTTTGGCTGTAAGCAGTATATGGCCTAACTCATACCATCAAAGTCATATTAATTAATTGTGGTGGTGCATTTCTTCACCCTCCTTGCACCTGGATCTCTCAATAAGCCTTGGCCTTGGGGCAGAGAGTTTGGCCGTTGAGAGCCCCTTGGCTGTGCCAAGCACTCCTGCGTAGCTAAGGTAGAGAACGGTACTGACTGTCTCAGGACTATCAGTTGTGGGAGTAATCCTGCTCTGATAGCCCAGGAACATATTTTTGTCCAATTATGACTTGATGAGAATTCTAGCAATTTCTGGCAAATGATTTGTGGCAAGAATGGAAACTCACTGATGCCTAAAGTCAATCATCTTCCAGTCCTATAAATAGTGGTCCCAAGTGAGACCCTGCACCACAGCAGGCTGCGACCAGCATCTCCCTCTGGGTGGGATGTCTCTCAGAGTCTGTGAACACTCAAGTTCGCAATCAGCTCAGAGGCTTGGCTGTTCCCCCATTGAGCGACGCAAAGCATTCGATGTGAGTATTCGACTGAATTGAGGGGGTTATTTGAAAGGTACCTTTGTACATATCTATCACTTTTACCTTTGTATATATCTATCTCTTTTCTCTACATCTCTTTATGTGCCTAATCTCAGTAAGTTTTAGGTTATTATGCTGCTAATTTTTATATGATTTGATACTGTGATTTATCCCAATATCATTAGTGAATTTGATCAGTGTTATTTTCTATTAGATTGTTGCCGTCCTAAAGTTACACCAAACATAAAATATATCACCACACCAGAATCCCCGATACCCTGTCCCTTTAGTCATAAACTACTGTCCAAGTCTGGGAGTAGGAGTGGATTCAGCCGCACCTAGACTCCTCTCTGAGAAGGAGTTTAGAAAGCAAGGGGGTCCATTCTGAACCCCATGACTCAATGAGAGGACATTCCTTTCCTTATCTAACCTTAGACATAAACTGTTGACCAAGTCTGGGACTAGGGGTGGATTTTGGTCCACTCTGAACCTCGTGATCCAACAGGAGGGTCTCCCCTACTTTCTTTCCTCAATATACATGTAAGCCACATTAACCTGATTTGATCCACGAGCAAATCATTCCAATCTAGTTATAACTTGGTTTCTCTTTGTATACCTTTTCCATGTTGAATAAGTAATAGAATGAACCTTGCCATTGAATTCTGTTGAGTTGTACCCTTTTATACATTTGTATTAAAATCATTCTTTGGTGGTGGTTCTTTAAGCGGCCCAACCACTCATTCACAACGTTAATGTAACATAACCACCCAGCTTAACATTTCCTATAACTTCCAGGGCTTCCACAGGATCTATATTCACTGTGTCCAAACTTCAAAGAACAGAATAAATTGCTCTTTTACTTCGCCAAGTCCTTACAATGTATAATTAAAAGTTCCAATATTTTGTTCATCAGTCTCTCTGAGGGAGGAGTTGTCACTGTACCTGTGGAATTTAAGAAGCCTGAAACTTTTTACCACAATATTGGAACTAAATTCTTGCTAACTAGAGGAAATTGAAGGCGGTGGCTTCACAGAACCACCAGTTGATCAAGAAGGATTTGCTTTATTGGTGAGGTGAGATAACTGACAGTATTGGGTAGTGTTTGAAGTACAGTTGGCTGCTTATGGAATGGATACTTTAACAGGTTTGCTTTAAACAAATCTCTGTTTCAATGTAATTTAATGAATGGAGGCCTCAGTTTGGGGAACCTGGACTTCAGAAAGAGATCTGAGATCTTAAAAGGTGCATCTACGTTAGTGACTGTGTGAGCTGTACGTCTACTCTTCAGGTGTGGATTTACCTCATGTCTGTAGTTGGACTCTTGAGGTACATACCCAAACATATCACTGCTGTTCTCAGTGTAGTTTCGCTTCTGGCGGAAGTAAGGTTGAACTCACGCTTGAGGCCATCGCCTAGAGTACCTCACTTGCAATCTGGATACAAGGTCTTGAAGTATTTAACTCTGTATGTGTGCAGCTCATGCCTAAGGCTGGCAAATCAATTTAACTTCATTGCTGGTAAAAATGCCATGTGGACATGCAGGCCTGTAACCACGGAACAGTGTGTGAAATCAAACCTCCGTGTCTTTGGTTTCCCTCCGCACTGTGCCGGTGGGAATGCAGATACCCCTGAAGTGCTGAAGGCCAGTGTGATCTGCAGGAACAGCGTTCAGAGCAGAGAGCTCTGGTCCCTCTGTATTTCATTAACTTACCAAACTCTGCTTAGCCCTGGTTTTCCCATTTCCAGAAAAATTTGAAGGTTTCAAAGAGAAGATGCATGAAAGATCAGTATGTTAACGAATACAGTGTACTTTAAAGTGACAGACTAGATGGCCTAAATAAATAAAGTTTTCCAGAGGGAAATTTCGGTGGTGATTTGGTCACAGTATGCACAGGATGATCTGGAAACAGAAAAATGGTTAAGAGAAGTCTCTTTAGTGTCATACACAGAGACAAGTGTAATGAGATCCAGTATGTGTAAGCTGAAACAAGACAAATTCAGCCAATATGTCTAGCTAAGAAGTTAATTAACCATTGGAACAGCTCACATCATAGGTTTTTGATAGATTCTCTGTTTTACTGGTAATTTAAAAATTAAGTTTAGTGATTAGATTTGACATCAGGATGAATTCAGGGAAAGGCCAAATGTTAGGTGGAGGACCAGAGTACGTGATAATATTGTTCTCTTTTGGCTTTTGAATCTATTAATGAAGAATAGATGTCCAATACAAGCGTAACTTATTTGTACTTGTCTGGTGAGCTCTGTTTCCTGCTGCCTGGGGAGGAGATGATGTGTTTCTATATCCTGGACTTCTGTGGGAACATGGAAGTTAGTTATAGTTGAGACAGATCTTGTGACTGTCTGACTACCCTGGCAGGTGACAGGGCGAAGAGCAAAATGTGGCTCAGCGCTAACTTTCCGTAGACTGGAAATGAACAGATCCAAGGCACAGTATAAATCTGCCACGTTTATAATGGCTAGAGTTATTCCTAATACACCATTCTTTGGTTGAGTGCTCCAGCTCCATCTGCAGTTCCCACTGGAGTCGGAATACTGTTGTGTGGAGGGGACAGGGTCAGTGATAGACCATGGTCAACGTGGCACGTCTCTAGCTGCACGTTATGGGTGGACCAGAGGCCAGGCTCTGTTGCTGTATCTCCTACTGTACCTGTCCAAAACAAAACAAAAGCCATATATAACTTCTCTCTCAGGCCTGCACAGGATGGCAAGCACAGGAACGTGATGCTTTTATAGCAGCTACGCTTCTTGGTTTCAGAATATGTTTAGAGTAGGTAAACTGGTGGCTGGAGGAAGCCAAAATAAAAATTCAGCCTGTATGCACTACAGTGACACACAGTGCTCTAGTCAACAACGGTTATACCAACTTTAAATACAGAGTAAAGAAATTAATCTTTTCAGCAGTGGTCCTGCAACAATACCCGAATTACGATGAATGAATTCCTGCTCCTAAGCGGTCAAAGGTAGAAAAGCTGGCATTAGTAGTCACTATCTTGTTAGGCTGGGGTAGAAAAGCAATATGTGCAGATTATATTTAGCTCTTTGACCTGAGTGTGAGATCAGTTGGGAGGTACATTAATTGAGGAAGGTGCCCTTGAAATCAATGGGACGTTGAAAAGAAAGTATCTTCGGCAACATATGACAAAAATAGCCCTTATAAACTAACTGTTCATTTCCATTAACCTCAGGCTGAAGCCTGGGTATTGAGATCCAGAGTCTATCAGAATGTAAATTAGAAGATTCCAGAGGGCATGTTAGAAAATGAAAATTTAGAATTTTTCAACAGAGAGGTTCACATTGGCAGCTTAGCTAGTAAGTAAAGCTGGGGACTGAATTTACATGGAAAATTAAAGATTTTCTCATTAACTTGGTTAGTGCAAAGACAAAGTCATGATTCTTAGAAATAAGGATCTTGTACCGTTCTTGTTGGCACCGGGTGAACCAAAGTTTTCATTATTTTTAATGACAGAATTATCCAAAATATGAGCTTACTAAAAATGGGATTTTTGGAACAAAATTATAAGCAATGATGTAAATGAAAATTTACAAGGGAATGGGCAATGAAAATATGTCCATAGATAAGCAGAATATACTGTAAATATAGTTTGTTGAACTGCAGGAAAGAAAAATCTGTTGTCTATTCCTTGCTGAACTGGGAATTGAGTAGTACACTTGAGAGCAGGATAGTTGTACCAAAATAAAAAAGTTGTTTTCAATTTAATAGGAAGGTTAGTTAGTTTATTATGGCTCAAATACCAGTATTCAGTAAAGAGTCCTTACATTTTGTTTGCATTTTCTAGTGAACACTATTAATGAGACACATTTCTAAAGGCACATACACTCCATTATCCTTTAAAAGACTGAGTTTTTTCCCATGATTGAGAAATGGGTCTTAAAGTCAGTGCATTTTTCATCTTTTCCTGCCTCTGCCATGTGACATGTGGCCATAAACAAATCATCTAATTACTTTGTACCTTGTTTTTCCCTTGTATAAAAGACAGGACGTTATTTCATTCTCCCTGCATGCAGCATCCTTTGATTTCACCAAGCACTATTGTCATCCCAGATGTTGGTAGTTACCATCATAGCTAGTCTCTGTTGAGAACTAGCAGTGATCTAAATTCATAGTCCTCTGTGAAACTCATAAATTTGTTGTGGTTTAGCCCCAGCCGGCAACCAAGCCCCACGCAGCCGCTTGCTCACTCCCCCACAACGGGATGTGGGTGAGAGTTGGAAGAGTAAAAGTGAGAAAACTCATGGTTTGAAATAAAGATGATTTAATAGGTAAAGCAAAAGCCGCGCACACAAGCAAAGCAACACAAGGAATCCACTCCCCACTCCCCACGGGCAGGCAGGTGCTCAGCCATCCCCAGGGAAGCAGGGCTGCATCACGTGTAACGGTTACTTAGGTTGACAGATGCCATCACTCCGAACATCCCCCCACCCCTTTTTTCTTCTTGGCCCCAGCTTTATATACTGGGCATGACGTCGTATGGTATGGAATATCCCTCTGGCCAGCCTGGGCCAGCTGTCCCGGCCGTGTCCCCTCCCAGCTCCCCGAGCACCCCCAGCCACCTTACTGGCGGGTCAAGCATGAGAAACCGAGCAGTCTTTGACCGCTTAGCAACAACTCAAAACACCAGCACGTTATCAACATTGTCTCACCCCAAATCCAAAACACAGTCTCACGCTAGCTTCTGTGAAGAAAATTAACTCTATCCCAGCTGAAATCAGGACAAAATTACAAATACAAATCATGCTTTCTCAAAGAAGTTGTTAATATGCAACAGTAGTTTTCTATGATGTACTGAAGTAAAACCGTTCCTCTCCCTAAGGAAATCATTAAGTCAATGATTTAATTCATGTAGAAGAAAACAATTTCTTCTCTGCTAGTAAATAGAAGTAAATAGCAAGAGCTTGTGCCTTGGCTTTCAAGAAAGGATTTTGATCACTGTCTGGACAGGTGATGAATGTCTTCAGAAGTTTTAAGTGCTGAAAGTATACAACGCAGGTAAACAAAAGTAACACTATCTCCAGACCAAGATCCTTTTCAGTGAAAAAAATACACCAGACAACAGTCCTGCCTATCTTGGTAAATATTACTACAACATTTTAGCTACATGAAAAAAACTTCTTGGACTAAATCAGATGTATAGGTATCTGTAAAAGACGACACCTTTTTTTTTTTTTTTTTTTTAGCTGCATACTGGTCTTTATTAAATACTTTCCAAAAGAGTTATTTCAAGGAGACTGGTGAATGAAAGGTGACAGTGGGAAGGGTAAGCTTAGAAACAATCCACATCATAAGTAATAAATAGTAGTCCTGTACCAGATCAGAGGAAATGTTGCAAAGTGCACCTTTTTAATCTGCCAAGGCTGCTTCAGAGTTTGGATTCTGGTTGTATGAGATACACCCTCAGCAGCAAATATGGACCAGAATATTTCTCTCAATAACATAGTGAGGAAGATGTTTGAACTGTGAGCAGCTCCTTGACATGTTAACTCACAGATTTTTGATGATTCCACTTGAAAAATTCCCGCAAATTACAGTGATGGATATTACAGAAATATGTAAAAGTAAAATGCTACAGTTTCTGATAAAGCCCAGTAATATAAGCCTGTTAAGCAGATCTCATTGCTGTTGATGTGTTAGCCTATTAATATCCACTGGTCATTGTAAAGGCTTATTAAGTATTCAAACATAAAATACAGTTTCAGCAAGTTCTTAATCCATTTCTATATTAAACATATGTGTGTTACAGAATAAATTTTCTACTGTGAGATTTATAATAATTTCTGGTTTAGAACATCAACAAATATAAAGAGCTAATTATTTTTAAAAGAATTTAGAGATTGATTAAGTCTTTTTAAGACTTCTTAGTAAGTAAATAGAGAAGTAGACCTAAAAGAGGATTCAGAAGGACACAGAGGGCTGTCAGTAACCTGAGATTTCAGAAGCATCCTTAATGAATCTGATCCATTATAAGTCAATGCTAACTGTTAAGCTTGTTCCTGTCTATTATTCTTTCTCCCCGTGGTTTGAAAGGCAGGACAGAGCTACATTTTGTTGTTTTAGCTCTTCCAGGACGTACTATTTCAGCCTTTCCTGCCAATTCAGAAAGGAAAGGTGTAGTTTCAACAGAATCGGCACTTCTCACTGAGGACTGTTTCCTGGTACAAGTGTATATTTGAGCAGGGGACATACCTTTTGACATCCTCGTCCAGCTGGCAGAAATCTGCAGTTTAGAACTGGCTAGTGTCATCCCATGCAATGATCTTTATTTTCATAGCTCGTATTCTCTTATTTGTGGAGGAACCTGTCATATCTCCTTGGAGGAGACAAGTTCACATTGCAGTCTGTTTAAAGCACGGTCCCTCCTTTCCATCAGCTGTTGGCCAGAGCTCCAGCTGAAATCTGGAGACTACCGGCTTCTACACTTCATCTTTATGAAGCTGATGTTATTGGGATTAGAACCTCACCTGGAACAGATCAGGATGTTTAATCTCTATAGCTATAGGTATCTTAGTATAATGTTTGTTATCCCCTTGACCCATTGCTAGACTGACCTTCACTCATCAGAAAATAAGCCATAGTCACGTGAAAACTTGGGTGTTTTCCTTAAGTAACTTAGATCCAGATCAATAGTAGGTAAAATAAGAGCTACAGTGGCAGGGTCCATGTAACATTGCAAAATAGACTTTTTTTTTTTAAATATTTAACCTCTGGTAGCTGTCTGGAGGGCTAGCAAAGGAGAGATCAGTTTGGTTGTGACATTGTTTCTTCCTGCATCAGCTACAGGACAAGCAAGTCCTGCTCTTTGGGGTGTGCTCCCCGGTTTTGATGACAGTTCTACTCCCTTCCAAGGCACAGGCAGCTTGGTCTTTGTATCACCTGCCCTTTAGCCCTCAAATAGCAAAATTTCATTTTACCTTCACTGCTGAGAAACATGAAATGTTTCTTAGCTGCAGTTTTCCATTTTGGACTCTAGATAAATAATGCTTGGAAAGGCATGCAAAAATCAACATTTGGACTTTCTGAACAGCTCAGATTCCATATGTTTCATATTTTAAGTGATGTCTTTGCAACATACAGTAAGTGAACTACCTATTAGACAAGACTGTAAACCACAAACATTAAAATAACTGCAATAATTACAAAAAAAGAACTGAGCTTTTTAACCTCACAGCCTGCTACAGGACAGAAAGCCAAAGCAACCTGTCTAGAATAATTTGTAAAGTATATGACTCTTGCCATGTTTGGTGTTAAAACACCAAGCAGCCATGTGCTTTGTATTGACTCTGTGCTAGTTGGGGAACTTCTGGGAAAACATGGATTATGGAAATCCTCTCACACTCCTGTTCTGATCCAAAAGTCCAGATTTGAACGCATTCAAAGGATGGTTTTGTGGGAATTTATATCTAGATTTTGTAACTCAATCCTACTAATTTTTTCTGTGTAATATATTACTGTAATATTTCTGGGAACATACCATTAGGCAATCCAAGTTTGGGGAAGAATTAAATGCGTATAACAATAATAGAACCAAAACAAATGGTGACTCAGATTTCTGATATGGTCAGTAGGAAGTTTTCCATTGACTTGAGTCTCTGGATCAGAAAATTCTCTAAGAAAGTTTACTTTCTCCTTTGTTTAAGAGCCTTTTATACACTATTCTATGTTGCGTATTGTTCAGATTCCTGAATGCGTATTTTAAATCTTTTCAAACATGTTCATGAGTTACATAGTATTCACAAACCATTAAATAAATATGTACCTGATTGGGCATCCTGAGTTTCATATTGTATCAATTATCAATTATATCTTAGCATGAAAGGGTAAGTTTTTTCAAGCTCAAGTTGAATATGTTTCTTGAACATACGGATGTTTTCATTTTTAAAATATGGGAGAGCCTGTGAGTAAGCAGTGAAAAATTGATATACTCTGTGTTTAGGGCTACTGCCACTGTGTTATTTCAGCACCCCCAGAGCAGCGTTCCATCATCAGAAGTTGATTTTTAACTCCAAGACAGATAGGATCCCAAATGTTTTCTGAGTCATGCTGTGATCAAAATGTAAGTTGTCTTCCAAAACCCATAGGAAAGTCAACCTTCCCTTAGCCTTTAGTCCTTCCCACACTCCCTTTCCCCTTCTCCTCTTTAAGATTTTTTGATGACAGGGTAACAAGTCCATAGAAAGACAACAGGGAAGTGTATTGAAAGTAGGAGCTGAAACGTAACTCTCTCTCATTTGGTTTTTGTAAGATTAATACTCTCATATATATATATTTAGACTTTTATTTTTCTTTTGTAATAGATCTCTCTCTGCTAGGTAGAGGACAGTAAATAAGCAGAATCTAAACTATCTGCAAAAATGGAACAAACCCAGAAACTAGCATATGATGGCATTCATTTGCCTACTTAGTTTGAAGAATTGTTGAACAGTGGCTAGATTATATTTTTTAAACTTGTGACATACAACAGATGTTGCCAGTCATCCTGTATTCGCTGCTTTTGTGACTATAGGATTAAGAACTAGCTATTAGTTTTGAACTATTTACTATGTCAGAAACAAGGTCAATATACAGATTATTACTATGCAGACATGAACTTTGCTGTACTTTGTTTGTGAATCTGATTTGTAAAGCACTGGACTCCGGAATCATATGGTTATCTGAAGATCTTAATTTTGTGTTCACCCTCTTGTGTAATTAAAGGAATTTTTACCTGGACCCTCAAGACCTTCATCACTGCTGCTTTGCTCACCAGCCAGAAATGGCAGTGCTTTGACTTTTTGCTACCCGAGTGTGACTTTGCAGAGACGGCAGATATGAAATGCATAATTATATTAATGATGGAGTAAATCTGACATAGAGGCTGCTGAGACAAATTATTTATGGACTTTGCAGTCCAGTTATTTACGGACATTGCAGTTATAATCAAGTGTTCAAAAATGGCACTTTGAATGTGAACTGAGTTAGAACCTGCTATGACTTGGATTAGTCTTTGATTCTGTTTGGAAGTACATCCTGGCTTTTTGCTTTGGCATCCCTGAAATTGCACTAATGTGGATGAAGAAAAATTTTCTCTGTTTGCTCTATTTGTGCTGAGTTCACTATAACATAATATGACACTACTTTGACCTAAAAGAACAATAAATAAATGATTTAAAGCTTCTGTAGCCATATAAATGATATATTTATAGGCAGAATTTCTAGTTTATCTACCTGTTACGCTGCTATCTGCTCACCAGATAGAATGTTTTGTAACTGCAATCCAAGCAGTCTAGGAATTTGGGTCAGATTCAACAAATCAAATCATTCTCTCCTCTCTATACTCTATGCATTCTTATAAGAAGACAATACCTGTAGATATTTTGGGAAGATTTGCAAAGCTTTTTCTGAATGTTTGTTGCATTTCTGAGTAAAGTCCTACTGAGCACAACTGGAGCTGTTCCTTAAACTTTGATTTTAGGGGGCCAGGATTTCAGCCTCCAGTTATTACCAGAGAAATCATTAGTGTATAAATAAGGAACAATGAAAGAAAACTGTACTGTGTTTAAAAATCATAATATACAGACTAAAAAATTTCACTGCCAAATCACCTTATATATGTATGTTTGAACATAAAGGACATGACTCTTATTTCACATTGATGTAAATCATCAACAATCTCTCCACCAGCGCCATTGGCATATATTTATGGGGCTCTCTTATTCAAGGCAGTTGTAAACTCTACCAATGTAGTTACTGAAACAGGGTTAAAAGCTGTTTTGCATTGCAGAAGTAGAGCAAAACAGCTGCAAAGTGGCAGTAAATCTGGCTCTGTGAGGTTACACTGACATAAAACCAGCATGAAATCAGTTCAGGTTCAAGACATTTACACCAATGTCAAGGGTAAATCAGGTGACAGAATACCAAAATAAAAACAAAATAATTTTTAAAAGCCATCTCATGACATGGGATCTTTTATCTGCAGTAAGGTATTTGAATATTCTAGAGAACTCATAGAGGCTTTATCATCATCTGATGTTTATCTCTGATCAGACTGCCTTAAAGCATAAATTAGACTGTGACAAATTGATAATCACACATAGATCTTTTTCTTGGTCAGAAGGATTAAGAAGTTCATGAAACTGTATGCTTTAGGAGTGTGTGATTCAAATAGAAGGCTATTCACTAAGTGCATCCAATATTATTATTTACCTTCCTTAAGCACACTCTGAATAATCAGTACTTCAGTAGGTCATCGTAATCAAATAAACCCAAACGTTTCCTTTACATTAAGTTGTATGCAGTGAATCAATAGTAGGTGGTTTGTTATAATTTTTGAATTGGAAATCATTATACCAATACAATGATAGTGAAAAGACCTAGCAGGGGCTGGAAAATAATTGAGTGCTTTACTGAAATACTCCTTTTTTGAGTTTGATCTTTTTATCTTTTTTCTTTGAAATGAGGTTTTAACTCCAGTACACAAAATAATGTCTTAATATATACCTAAGCAATTGTTAAAGCAGCTGATGAACATAATCTTTTGTCCCATTGATTTTCTAAACTGCCTTGGGTGTAATTGAAGCTAGAGTTTATTCAGTGGAGGCATAAAGAAAAGAAAATTACAAGTTTTGAATTTGTTATAACATCAGAACAATATTTAAGTCTTGTAACACAGTGGAAATCAACCATATAAAATAACAATAAGGGAGTAATCAATAAATCTCTATCTTTTATAAACCATCTCACTGGGTATAGAAGGTGACTGATGAACGGCCACAAAGAATTAAAAAAAAAAATTATTAAAATTAAAATTTAAATTTTAAATCCTAGTGAAGTGGAGGTAAATCCCATCACGTACTTTCTACGAAGAGAAAAGAAAGAAAGAACAAGATAGAGGAAAAGAGATCCAGTCTGCTATCCACAAAAAATTAGCTTGCTGGAAGAGAGAAACAATCTGATGAAGGTACTGTAGGTTTTCCAAAGCAGAGGAACTATAAAAATTTTGATTTGTGAAAGACCATGAATCAGACCTCAGTGACACACTCCTGACTATCTATGTGGAAAATGGTTCAAAAGCGGCAAAGGACAGGTATCTGTGAGTGCATATGAAATTTTGAAAAGTTGCTTATGTTTTGATATTTCACCCTTTATAAAGTTTTTCCTGGCTTGTGTTTCATTTAATCTGTAGATTTATTTCATTATGTACAAGAATTCTAGCAGCTAAGAAATAAGAAAAGCATTGTTCCCCGCTAGCTGACCTTTATTTGTTGCTACCGTTTGTTAATGCTTCTTAGCAGAGTAAGACTGTACATGTTCCGCAGATCAGACCGTTTAATATTTCACCTTTATTTCTTTCCTCTTTTCTTTTTTCTTCTTCCTTTATTTTTCAAATAATTTCATTTCCTGCAGCAAAATGTTTTCTTTGAACTGGATGTATCAAGTTGTGAATAACGATGCCACAGAAGCCTTTACAATAAAAATGCTTTTAAATTGAAAATGTTTACATGCACGGTTGCATGCCTGCGTGCACGCAGGTGCTGCAGAAAGCAGGACTGGAGAAAATACCAACTCTTCTGCTAAGGAAAGTAGTGAACAGTCAGTACAGCACAACCCTGGTCCTCCACAAGTTTAGGGAACCTTTTAAGACTCCTAGATTAAAAATCCAGGAGCTGTCTTTTGAAAATAAGCCAATTTCTTTGAAGGGCTTTGCTTTTTAAAAGACCAGGGTTTAAGCCCAAGGTAAATTACAGGTGCTAAGTTCAGCACAAGGTTCAGGACAGCCACATGAATCAATATAATGAAGGAATGGGTCTTCCTGATGGAAGCAGATGCCCTGTAAGCTCATCCAGTGCAATCTCCTGCGGAAGCAGGTTTGTTCTCTGACAACATGTATCTTCCAGTTTTTCTCCCAGTACGTGGAGCAGATATCCCATTTTGCAGTGGCATATAACTCTGAATCCTGGCCCCACAGTAATTTTTCCGTAGAAAATATTTTATAAACACTTCTCATCCCCTGAGTATAAGCTGTTTGGGCTTATGTGATGAAGGCACTCCAGCTTGACAGATGTCGGCTATTATTCTTATGATTTCTATATGTGCTGCACTTTGTATTACCATAGTATCAGAGATGCCAACCAGAGCTGAGACCAGAACTGAAGTGTGGCTAGAAAGTAGCAAATGACATACCAATCTATATAGTTTCCAGGTTTTGTCCCCCTGTAAAGTTTACTCTAAAGAAGATGATGCATTTAATCCATGTAGATGATCTAAGAAAAAAGTACATATTGCAGTGATTCTTCAGGAAGACTTATATTTTCTTCCCTCATATTTTGTATTCCTTTTAAGCTAAAAGACTTAGTCAGACTGATGAGAAACTTCATGCTTTCAAGTCTGCAGGGAAAAAAGCATCACGGATGACTGTTACCTCCATCAAACTTAATCACCTACTTTCTGTAAGTATGCAAATAACCACCTTGTAGATCACCCATAGGCTTAACCTCAGCACTCTTTTGAGTGCTTCACTGGGTTGCAGCCAGACTACTCAGCCGTATGTAGGATCCAGTCCTTTCCATGAGAGGAGAAAAGGGTAGTGGCCTTGATATTCGTTGTTATTGTAACCTGCAGTTCTTTGGATCACATTCATCTGGGCATGTTTTGCTCGAGTGGAAGCTTGCAAACAGGATCATACCCAAACTGTAAGCACACATAGTGGTGGTGTTTTTCTTGGCTAACACACAGCGAGTGGCTGAGGAGGAGACACCGCTGTGCAGACGACCCAGCGCAAGCTCCTGCTGGGAAGGCAGCCAGCGGCCAGGTGGGGAAGTGCCAGCCCTGGCTGCTCCCTGGCACGGTCTGATGCTTGAAGCTGATGATGCGCTGTCTTCCGAGTTGCCTCTTTTTTTCTAAGGGCTTTTTACCTTGGCATGTTGGTATATTACCCTTGAGTTTCTACTGCCTATTCAGAAATTTTACTCTTGAGGAATTAAGCAAAGATTTCATTCTCTGAACATATTAATCACCATTCTTTCAAGATCCTAAATACCCTTTAGAAATTCCGTAGGCATATGTCAGGGTTTCACATTTTTCATTATTTGTCTGTAACCTTTGCTGAATATGAGAAGAGACATTTTAAAGCTGACTGAAAAACAAGTTAACTTCACAGCTTTGAAACAAGTTTCAGAGCCTTTTACCACTGGAATGCTTGTTTAGATTCATTCTGCGTGAGCAGTCAACAAAATTCACCGTGAGGTGATTATCCTTTAGTGGCTTCTATGAAATGAGTCTGTTTTTTTGCAGCTAGACCCTTGGGTAATTATTCCTGACAAAACCCCTGCTGTGGCTGACACAACCCAGAGCTGTTGTCCTACATGGGCGCGATGAACTACTTTCTTAATGGTGCAGATCAGGTCTTTCCATTATGGAATGAAAGTCATTGATCAATCATTTTGTAGGTATTATCTTTGCAGATACCCTCAGTTAATACTTATTGGGTATAATCTCTGTTCCTTTCTCTTGCACTTCTTAAAGCAGTGTAAAAGTTACAGCTAAGTAAGTATTAAAAAAAAAATCTGTGTAAAATAGAAGAGCTGTAGATGAGGCTTATTACCATTAAATCTGTAAGGGCCAGAACACATACAGGCAAACATGCATGTAAATAAGAGCACAAAGAAAATGGCTAGTGATGTATGTTCTGTGAATAAGATAGAACAGTTTTCCAACGTATATTATCCTGTGGTTTGAATAATACTTTGCCCTTTTCAATCCTTTTGGAAATACTTGAATGTACGTATTTTGACATATTAGACTGCAGTCTCAAGAGATGAAGTGTTAAGGTTGTGTTTGCACTCCACTGTGTATGTTCAAGGACTCCATTTATGATTCTCGTTGACCGTTTCAAACTCTGTTTCTGACAGCTTGGCACTAATGCAGGCTATGTGTCACAAACAGCTGAGGCAGCTCTGTGAAGTGACAACCATCTGGAGCTTGCTGCTTTTTTCCAAAGTGGCAGCCTTGTCGTCCTCCTTCTTTGGGTATTTCATTCAATTTTCCTTCCCTATTGTCAATTAAGATGGGTAACAATAGCAGCATTTTGCTTTTTACTCTCCTTGCCATGATTTCTCTGGATAATCATCATACATCGCTGTGTTCATGTGAGCTTTTGGTGCCAACTGGGCAGAGAGCACTCAAGAGCAAAACTGTTCTTCTTTCTGCAATTAACCAGCAGAGATGGAACAAATGATTAACTTGGCACATTCATGCCAGTAGTGAAGTGGTGGCAGGTTTCTTGGGTCAGATTTTTGATCATCTTTTATAACTGTCACACTTGTTTTGTGCTGGCAATAACAGCATTATGTACCACAAAGCAGTTGAGAAACAGGCCCTTAAATGTCATCGCTGAGGCAACTCTATCAATGCTCCATAAATGGCTTAAGCACCAACCATCTGACATCATTTAGTGGGACATTATTCTCTGTTGCTTGTTATTGTCATTCATTTGTTCCATTGGCTTCCCTTGCTAGGCATTTCGTTACATGTTCACACACACATCTGTTGTTGGGCAGAAATCTCTACTGGGAGCTGGTCTGGGTGCCATTATTCCGCTGTGCCTATATTTTGGCAGCAGTAACAACCATTTATTACTCGAGCAAAAACCTAGGCATACTTCTTCTGTTTTGTCAAAGCTGGGGTTCAAAATTGTACCACAAATTCTTCTCTGCTTTAAAAAAAAAGAAAAAAAAAAGAAAAAAATTAGCTTTTCAATGGGGATTTAAACACTTTTCTGTTGCTCCATTGTGCCTTAGAACCAGATGGGCAGCAACACAGCTCTGCATCTGAGCCCAGGTAAGGGCCAGGCTGCCCTATCTACCTGGCACTGGGCTGTCCTAATAAGGTCTTATTTAGGGGCCCTGTAGCCAAAAGACTTGGTGATGAAGAGAGATTTAGTCCCTGTCCTTCTTCTCTTTAAGCCCATCAGCTCTCTTGTTTTGCTCCCCTTGGGCATGCTGCTCCTGTTCAAGCGGCTGCAAGGTTTTGCTGCTTGCATAGGTGCTGACCATCTGTCAGATAGAAGAAAAAAGGGCGTGAAATAACGGGTAAAGGGCAATCCCTGACCCCCTTCCCTCACATCCCAGCCTAGTGAAGCTGTGCCTGGAGTTTAGCAAGGGAACAGCGGGTTATCCGCACTGGGCTGAACTCGCTCCAGCCTCAGCCCAAGGCATGCAGGCATTCACAGAGCGCGGTGATGTCCCTGTGGTGCTCCTCACCTCTCCATGCTGTATTTGCGCCAGTACTGTGCACAGCACGCTGTAAGGTCAGAGGCAATTCAAGTCTAAAGCAGCCTAGAAAACTGAAATTGGGTTCAGTGCAGCTGTGCCTATGCTGCGGAAATTGGGGATGTTCTCTAGCTCCTGGGTTTGGTTGTGTGCGCTGGATTTGTGCCATTTGCAGCCAGATCCGAGTGTTTACCCTTGCTTGTTGCACCCTGTTTTCTCTAAGAATTAAATCTGCGTTCATAGGCTAGAAGGAAAACATGTCAGTACTTCAATATATCTGCAGTTTTTAAGACTCAGTGACCAAGACAACAGGCTAATACCTGGGCAGCGCTTATCCTACAGTCTTAGCAAAACCTGGGTTACTTTACTATTACACAAATCCCAAACACAGCTATAGCCCTAGCACATGTGTACTGTACAAACATACTCTAAGACAGTAGGTTTTGCCCTCAGACATTCAAATGCAAATTCTGTGTGGAGATAAAGATGAGAAGCGAAAATTACTAGTAGCCCATTTGAAGCATAGAGAAGATGAAAGGCACAGAAAGTGAATGTGTCATTTGTCAGAAATGCTAACACCCAAAGCTCCCGTATGATGCTTAGGGGTTGATGAGCTTCTGTGGGAGAGCTGAAGATTAACTTGTGCCTCTTTCGTTCGTCTGAAGCATTTTTAGCTGTTTGTCTTAAATAGCCGTATGGAGGTTTGCAGGTATCGATGTCTAGTGATCAAAATCTACCATTGAAGAAATGCCGATGATTTTAAACGTCACTTTGTTAACAGGTGATAGATAACTTGCTCCTACTTATGTAACTTGGTATCCATGAAGTAGAGAATGATTCAGAACAACTGCTTTTTTTTCCATCAATTCCTTTGTCTCTCCACCGCTTTTACTCCACTCCTGCCCATCTCTTTTCCCTTCTTTTATCTTCACTTCTTAGTTTTTAATGTGGAGAGGGGAGAACAAAAATTTTTAGAAAGTCAGTCTTTTGGGGTTTGGAACTTCTATTAGGGAAAGGTAGGCAAGACTAGCTAGTCAGTTCTGAACTAAACATCTCTTCCTTTTCTCTTCTGTCTTCTCCCCCCATCCCCTTCCCCCCTGTGGAAATAATGAGGAAGTAAATTAAGAATGTTTGCACAACTTTGGGGATATGTGTGCAAAAAATGTGTTTCTCTTTCTGCATCCTTTCAAATGAGGTTATGTCTGTGTTGTCAGCTGGTAACTGTGAAGTTTTCTCTGTTGGAGATGTTGGTGTTATCAAAGACTTTATGAAGGACCCAAAGTCTAAAAGCTATTCAGTTTACAGTGCATGGGAAAACATTTCTTTCATCTTTGGCTCTGCTTCTCCTATTTCTGTTTTTCAGGTAGCCATGCTAGCATAGCCATAGGTCTTGGTCTGTGGGGAGTATTGGCAAGTGTTAGAGACTTTAAAGCAGTGACAGCTCTGTGGGTTGGCTGTGCATGAACCCCAACCACATGTGAGGCTGGCTTCCCTGGTAAGACCTGAGCTGAGACCTTAAGTTCAAATGGAGTAGCCCTTGCTCACAGCATGAAAGAAATGATAGTTACACGTTCACTTTTGTGCCTCTAGCTAGCGCAGAGTCAGACTCTCTGCTCATGTCTGGCAGGTTTTTGTGTGGTGATAGTCCTGAAGTGTTAGCTTTAAGACATTTTGCAGAAAGCAAAGATTAAGCAATGCTTCTGAAGAAAAGTCAGGAGTCACATTTGAGCAAGTACCTTCCTCCAGCTTCTGGCATCCCAGTGGAGGTGTGATAGCTGGGTACACTGCTGAGGGGGAGGAAGCGTGCTGAGAACTGATGCTTCTTTTCTCTTCTGCTGTCAAGTCTTTGCAGTCTTCAGAGGAAAGTGTAGTCTGAGAGGAGGCTGCCATAGTGGGATTTTCCTTTATGTCACAACATAAAGCTGCTTCTTTTGGTTATGAAGTCTTTTTAAGTCCCAACTCCTCATTCAGTTGGGGTGCCTCTCAGCTGTTATAGTGTGTGTCTGAGTTATCAAGTATCCCTCAGACAGCTGTGTTAATGTTTCCTGAAAAAAAAAGTGTAAAAAAATTATTTTCTGATGTTTTTGTGACATCAGCTATAGATATTTTTATTTGAAAGACAGTTTAAAAGTGTGTTCTTTCTCAATGTATATCTCAATCGTGGAAGAAGAGCCATGCAAGATGCCCACACAGTAAGACTATAGTCAAAGCAGTACCATAACCATGTTTGCACAATGCAGAGTCACTGGAGCACAGCTCTCCAGCTTTCAGACCTGATCTAATATATCTACATGGCACTGTATGCTCAAAGGCTTTTGCTCAGTTACAGCCCGGGAAATCTCTCGCAGAAGCTTGCATAGGCATCGATATGCTCATAATTACTTGCAATACCTTTAAGCTTTCTGGACAAAGGGACAGGATTCAGGGTTTTTTGGAAAAGGTGGTAGTAGAGCTTCGTTTAGATGAAGAAGGGTATTCTAGCTGGGAAACACAGGGTGTGATCAGAGGCAGAGCCAGGCAGGGCAGAATGAAGCTTGGCCAAGCTGACATTTCTGCATTGGGTACCACTAATTTAGAAAGATGTATCTTTCTATCTAAACTAAGACTATCTAAATAGTGAATGTCTAAAGACATTCACCAGAAATCAGTGGGACCAAGATGCCTGTCTTTTAAATCTGTTAAAAGACTTCTAAGTTACTTTCCTCAGACTTCTAAGTTACTCACGTACTTTTGAAAATGTTCAGCATTTGCAAATCAGTTGGAGTCTATGGCTGTGCTTATTGTGTAGGATAATTTATCTGTGGTAGGAGCCTACTGGATGAATCTTCCTTTATATTTGCTTGTTGAAACTTATTTTTGCTTGAACAGATTTGGAAAAAAGTTTTTTTTTATTTCAGATCACCCAGTAAGCAATTCTGTTTGCATTAGAAGTTCAAACTGAACCTCAATGCCCAAAGGGTTCTTTTCACATGAAGGGGTACAGGCTGCTGTAACATCAAGAAAAAAAAGCCACAGTCCAGTCTGACTCCCTTGGCCGTGACATGCTTTATAGATACTGCTTGACTAAAAATGTTAAGGAAATTCAGAGCACTGGTGGATGAGGCTGGTTAAAACAGAAACAAAATAAATACCACTGTGCTACTTATTATCAGAGGCATTTCTAGTACTTCTTGGTTGTGTAGTCCCACAGCATGAAGTCTGGGCAAATAGCTTCAAGTGTAGAGAACGATTAACGTTCCTTTCCTTCTTACCTCTTTAATTAGAAAAGGAGAATGAAACTAACACTGAGGGAAAATGAAACCAAACCACCACATTTATTGGGGAAGTCATGGAAAAGTGAGTGGAAAAATGAGTGCAGTATGCAGATCCCTTGAGATGTGCCTGCAGACAGTTTTTGCTGGGCAGGGTGAAACAGGAAGATAAAGCCTAGCTAGATCTCTGTAGTATCTCAAGAGCAGAGAAGTGTGGGCTTTGCTGTTTACAAGGTCGTTGTTTCTTTCTTTATTGGGAGTCTTGTGACACAGTGTTTGTGATTTTGTGGGAATCGGAATAATTTTTTTTTTTCAAAATATGTTTCTAATTGTAGAAGGTAATTGGAAAGCTTGAATTCTAAAAGCTCAGGGGAAAAAAAAAAGAAAACCTCCAACTTTGCTGGTTTTAAGAACGATGAGATTTCAACATATATGGCTTGATATATTTTGAAGAAGATCTGACTCAAATTTCTAAATTCTGTAGGTCCCCCTTCCTCCATACCAAAGTACATCTTTTAAATGTTTAAAAGAGCTGTTAGAATGGCAGCTCTTTAGACTTCATGAAGAAATGGTTTGCTGACAAAGCTGGCTGGAAAGGGACACCAACTCCAGCTTAGATGACTGCAATCATTTGAAACCACCATCCTGTAGCTTCACTTTTCTGAGGCTATTTCCACTCTAGAAGCTTTGGCTGCTGTAACAATGTAAGTGACATGGTAACCGACGTTTCCTTTATTGAGATTCAACTATTTTTTCTCGAGAAAGTGGATTTTGCTCACTTGATTAATATAAGTTGTTGTCAGCAAAAGCACTTTTTGGTCAGTTCCAACTCTGTTACACGGGTTTGCTCCTGTGGCTGTGCTGGCAGACCTTAACTAAAGCACACAAAAACCACGGTCCTTGGCAACAGGCAAAGCTAATACTGAAGCAGTTGGCTCATGAGCAAAGAGAGATCTAGAAACATGCTTTTCATTCTGCAGCCTATTTTAAAGTTGATCTTTTACGAGTTCTCCTGCTGTTACCAGAGAAGGGTCATCACACTCCAACAATTTCTACAGTACCACTAAGTAGTGAGATTACTTGAGAAGACTGAGATCAGTTATATTGCTACTGTTCTAGGTCTGCATTGCAACTCCTATCATGTGTTTCATCTACGTCAAATATTGTTCAGGGAAAGGGCTGTTTCCTTCTTTTCTCTTCTTTATCTTTTTTTTTTTTTCCCGAAACCACTCTCTGAAGTTTCTGAATGTTTTTCAGAAGAATCATGTACTTCCAACAATATGAGGTGATGCAGTTTCTTTTTGCAGTAATAAGAGGCCAGATACTGCAGACACAGCCAAATTATTAACAGTGTAAAGCAGAAGGATTCAAACTTTATTTTCAGGTGTTTTGCATTTGTATCATTTCCCATGTCCTCTGAAATAGTATCTCCTTTTTGGGGCAAATGTAGATGTTTGGAAGCCATTATTGTGAGTTAAATTACTTCTAAGTGAAAGTGAACATGCTTTTGAATGCAAATGAATGTGTGTTGGGGGAAATTATACAGCATGATCCCTTCCACCACTACAGAAGAAGGATGGGGCTACATTAATTAGGAATTCTCCTTTTTGAGAATTCCTGTCAAGTTCTCCATCATTCTGAGAAGCGGTTCTTTGTTTTTTCTCGTGTGATTACTCTGCAATTTTAAAATATAATATAAACAATTATCTATTTTAGACTATATTAGGGAAGTTTGTACCCACTTCAGTCCTTGAAAGGCACTGGTAAAACGGTTGTGCTTCTGCCGTCAGTTTGAATCTGGATTGTCATTCCCAGTGGAAGCGTATTAGTTTCTCCCATTACCCATGGGTGACTGACATTATGGGCAGTACCTGCACTATTCTTTCACACTGGAGCCTATTAAACAGGTGTTTGAGCCACAGATTTTGGATATAGCATGCTGCAACAGCTCCAGTGAGACCCTTTGGGAGTATCCTGACAATGCCTGCTTGGGGAACCATTAGACTGTTGAATATTAATGTGATACACTGTAATGGTTCTTTGGGTGCTGTTAGTACGTGTTATGTTAATGTGAACTTCAGGATTTTTTAATTGAGGCAGGAGAATTATTACTTAGCATGCTAAATACCTAGATGCCATTGTCAATTATGCAGCCAGTCTATGCACAGTGTCATCATTTATAGGGGGTTAAATTCAGCCAGTTTTTTTCCAGTGTTCTGAAAGCAATTTTATTGATTTCAGGTTATACGTATGTATTTCAAGCTGAAAGATGGGTCGGTGACTGGGTTTATTACTTGAAGGCTTGTGACTGTTTACATCCTCTGTGGCCTGTAGCTGAGCTGTACCTCGAGGTGTGTGTCGACAGTAGCACTGAAGTGGTGCAAGAGCTTTTTGCTTTCAAAGCGGGGCTACGCCTGCTTCCACGTATCCCCTCTCCACGGGCTCCTGCCACCTCTCTTGTGCTGCCTGCGGCTCCTGCCTGACGACTCATTGGCACCTGCAGCCGTGCTTGCCTGACGGACTTGGGACAGCGTGCTACTCTGCACGACTCACAGCACTCCTTGGGTCTGTCACTTTTTCTGTTCTTTGGCTTAACTTCCTTTCTTTCTTTTCTGCTAGAAACACCGCCAAATAAATTTGTGATTTCTCTGATGGTCTCCTTTCCCCAGCTAGCAATCATCTCGCATCCCTGATCCATTTGCTTCTTTTCCTGATGCAGTCTAATCTCTTTCTGCCCTTCTCTGACTTTGATCTTCCTTAATTCCTCACTATTATCTCTCTAGCTGCTTTTCTGACACCCCAGGGAAAGGCGTCATCTCTTGTGTCACGGTACTGCCTGCTTTCCTGAAGCGTGTTGAAGTCCATCCCCTGATGATCTAGATCCCTGAAGTATCTGATTATGATTATGCATTTGTTCTGACCTACTCTCCATTTCATTCATTTCCCACACTGATGACTCTCCTCCTGGCCCTTGACAAAACAGGCTGCACAGCTGTATGAGGATGGAAAAAGTGGGGTTTTTTTCCATTCACACATTTAGTAATAAGAACAAAGGAGCAGTGTGCTGTGTCTTTGCAACAAAACATGCAAATGAAACACGTTTCATCCCAGTTTTCATTTTTCCTCCTCCCCCGTTCCGTTTTAAATCAGCAAATCAAGAAAAACAAAACCAAAACAAACAAAGAAACAGAAAAGGCAGGGAAAAAGAAAAGGAGAGGGGAAAATTAAAGAAAAGGATTTCACAGGACTTTTAAACATCACCCTTCCTGAAAACTGTGCCATGGAAATGTTTTAAAACAATGTTTGTTATTGTTTGTAATAACTGAGCCACTTTCCTCCTTTCTTCCTTACTTCTTCATACATACATCTCACCCTCTCCTCCAGGTCTGGCTGCTCTGCTTGATCCTCGCTGCCCGTGGCATTACCGGTGGTGGCTGCTGGAACCCTGAGGGACTCCGTAGCAGACCTAGCTCTCAGAGCCCTGCCCGCGGAGAGAAAAGGACCTGTCATTTGTATTCTTCAAAAGCTGGACTTTTAGTGTCTTCCCTGACTTACTATTTTCTGTTTAGTATCTTACCCGGCTTGCCCAGTCACAGGCACAACCAGGGGAATTTCTGCAGCTTTCTTCAACGGTTTGCTGCTGTCGCTGCGACCTTTTATCTAAGCCTCAATGATAAATCTTTTCCCAATATGTTCTTGATTATCCTTGTGACACTCCATCACTCCATCCTCAAATACTCATTGTGAAAACTTGTCCTCTCTTTTGGCCTTTGGCTTCCTGGCTGTCTTATAATAGGTGTACAACAAACCTGAGTCTGCTCTGGGTTGAAATATTATTTTACTTTCCTGTTACAATTCTGTTATATTTTAAATTACCTTTCTTATTTTAAAATATAGAAAAATTGAATTTACCTCTTTTTCTGTTTCCACAAGTGGTTATATTTTTAAATTCTTTCATGGTACTTTAGAAAAGCAAGTGTTACTGTTAGTGTTGTTGTTATCTTAGGGCCACTAAGACATGGTAAATTTTTACTATGCATCAGTGAAACTTAAGGAGAGGTTGTAGTGTTTTGCATGATCAAATCAAATGGTTTAGCCAATACCAGAGAGCATTTCAATCTAACAAGAACTGGCTGTTAATCTGCCACCAGAGAGTTTTCCAATGAAAATTCTTCCTTTCTGGGCAGGACATAATCAAAAGTTGAAATATCAGAATTTCTCTCAGGACTTAAATTTCAGTTTTAGCTTTGCTATAGTTCAAACCTTTTGTCTCCCAGTCTAGTGACCTGTCCATGAGTATATACCATAAAATGCCTGGTCAGCTTCAAGGCAAGCCCATCATGGATGTTTCCCCTCGAGCTAATCCCGTGGATAATGAGAGTCAAGAGACCTTCACTTCACTTTTACTTGTGATCAAATATCTTCTCCCCTCTGCTGTTCTGCCTTTGTACTTTCTTACTCTAACTTACTATTTTTCATATGAGGTTCAGGCAGAACTCCTAATGGAATCAGGGCAGAGATCACAGGTAAGTGAAACCACTTAGTATTATCAGAGAGAACAGTGAGAATTCTCAGTGAGAAATCCAGCATATGTTTAAAATAACAATTACCTTTCATTATTCAGGCTGCTCACTGCTTCTTGAGCTTTTGTTTTATGCATTAAAAAAAAAACAACCTTGCTTTACTCATCTGTGTAAGACTTCAGAGGTAAATAAACCTCATCAGCTGGCAGTAAGGAGGAAAGGTTCTGCAGTGAATGGAACACTGTATCAGATTCAGAGCAAGTAAATGGATTTAATTTCTGGTCTTAGTTCAGGTATTAGTTGTATGTGAAAATTAGTAGCTGAAAAACTACTAGAGAATAGAGGGTTTTTTTTCAAAAAACCGTCCTGCTTCCTTTCACAAGGAAGAGCAATTGCCAGTAGCCCTACTGACAAAAGATGAGCTGCAGTTCTGGGGGACAAAGAAGTGAGGCTCAGGCCAGTGTCAGCTTTCTTCCTTGGGGTTAGGAAATGAGCATTAGTTTGTGTGTCAGGAAGAGAATGAGAGTAGGGAACGGCTTATGTAGGAGTTGTAAGTCATGCTGCTTTTCCTCGTGTCTCTAATGTGTGTGCCCTGGGGTTGTGGCCGCTTGGGGAATGCTTATTGCAAATATCAAGCAGCCCAGACTCTTCCAAAGCAGTGAGCTGTCAAAAAGACTCACTGAAAACAACCTCCTCTTCCAAAACCAAATTCCTTTATCTTTTTGAAAACAAATGCAAATTAGAAGCTTAGCGGATGTGAATTAACAGACAACTGGTGATACTGGCGCCTGGGACCTGCCCTTATGTCTGTACGTAATGGTGTAAATAAGGGACGGGAAGGCATGTTCCTGTATGAATGGCTTGGCAGATCTGCAAACAAATCCATGTATATGGGAAGAATAGCAGATAAACAGAAGATTTGTACCAGTCAGGTAATCCAAATAATTTAGAAAGGAAAAGATTTGTTGTGATTATGTCCATTAGAGTGCTGACTCCTTCATGGTCTATGTGCACATGCACACATAAACCCCAAAGGTAAAGAGTTTTGGTTCACGCAAGTTCTTTTGTGCCTCTGAAAAGATATCCTGAGTTGTTCTCAAATGCTTACGTAAGGTTTATGGCTAGCTTGAAGCACATAGAAGTATAAATGAAATAATGAATCTGTCTGTAGTTTAATCTGAACATGAATTTGCTATCCACCTTAAAAGCCGTTCAAGTTGTTGAGAAAAGCTAAGATAGACGTCATTGGGAAAAGTCTGTGCTTTAATCTTCACAGCAAATCTTTTCTAAGGATTTCAGTGCATTTTCTTCTTTGTAGTTCACTATGCAGCAACTTCTAATGTCAGTTGTTGAGGGAACCTTACCCCAAATTTCTTACCTAGAATCAAATTTATAGAGAAGGTGCAGAGTGCGAAAGGACGCCAAGACTTAAAGACTGAGGCTAATATTTTTTAAATGCTTAGAGTTGGTTAGTGCACAATAATCAGACCTAGAGGAAGAATACGCTGTGAATAAAACTTATATGGCCAAGGAAGAACACCTTACCTCTCTCCGCCTACCAGTTTTTTGAGTTTTATACACAGTCACATGTATTCACATTCACAAATGTCTATGACCTTTTTGAGTAGGTCTGAGTATAATGAAATCCATATACAACTGAGGCTTGCAGGTATTAAAGTAATAGTAATGCACAAGAAAATCCCAAAGAAACAGTCTCTGGAAACATATGCAAACACTTGAAATAAGAAAAAAAATTCCTTTTCCAAGTACTATTTAACATTTGTTTGGAGTAACTAATTTTAAAATGTCAGTTTCTTCTTTATTGTCCCAAAACAATGTATTTTATTTGGCTTTGAGAATTTATAGAGGTAAATATCAACACAGCAATTTAAGAACTTTAAGTAAGTTCGTACCTCATAAATATTAGGATAAAACTGAGTCCTTTTAAAGGCAGAGCAGTTTCAAAAGCAGCCATGAAAGATTTGACAGTATGTGACGCTGTCAGTTGTGATAGGAAAGAAACCTATAGGAAGGTAGACCAGAAATGAGGGAGATCCCTGACATACGTCTCAATTCCCACAGAGAGGATACGTAACTTAAAAAGCTACATGGCGTTAAGTGATGAAGAGAATCAGTTAGTAGTATATACACCATAAAATAGGAAGCTAATAAAATGTGTGTTTCTCTTGGGTCTGGTAAAATTTAGGTAGAATTAAAATCTTCATATTTCAGATAAAAAAAAGAAGATTGTTTCCAGGCTTCCTAACCAACCTTTTTTTGTGATAACACCTTTTCTGTGACACCTCAGCTTTAACATTTACATTTATAATGTTTCTTCTCTCTTCCCTTGCACACACAGAGGACACTGCATGTGGAAGAAGTGATTGAAGGTCACCTAGTGACAAAAAAAAAGAATTCATAAGGAAACTGAGGAAGTGACTGGAGAATTATTGAAGGTAAAGTCATGAAAGATTTTTTCATCACTTTCCTCAGAAATGGATAAGTGATCTCAGTTGAAACTTTTCATAAATTTTTAATCTAAAAGAAGACATCCAGCTTGAGTACTAAAATGTGGCAGAGATAAACACCTGAAAGCAAAGTTCTACAATGGCAATTGTCAGGCAACCTACTTCTAAGTGTTGTGAATAACAAAGACTGGAGTAATTAAACTGTGAGTCCATAATTTCACTAAGAATAAGACACCTGGCAAAATTATTCTGTGTAAAATCTTAATCTCAAATTGAATAAACTATATCAATTCTCTCATAAAGAAACAGCTGAGATATTACTAAGACCATTGTCATTACAGCACCACTTAAGAATATTTTGTATGCTGACAACTGCATGGTGTTGGACTCATTTTTAATTGCAGTCATAAAGAGATTAATGTCCTACAGATAGGAATATTTTTGAAGAGCTGAAAAGAAATCCTGTATTTGCCTGCAATACTGCTTCTTGCTAGTGGTGAGAGCCAGGAAAGAAAAATCAATTTTACAGTAACATTTTCTCATAATAGATGAAAATATAAAGGGAAAGTAAAGTAATAGTGTATTGAAAAGTGACTCGCATTAAAAGACAACAAAACCTTGTCGTCTTACCATTTAAATGCGTTGCCTTGTGCCGCATGAAAATGTCTAGTGTCTGCTTCATGCTGTGGGAGTTAGAGTTTTCAAGCTGCCTTAATCTACAGTGAGGGTCTCTTCTAAAAGAGCAAAAACTTTAGATAGCTGTCGTGGTGGTGCAGGTCTTCCAGCGTGCTCCTGCACTGGCAATGTGAGGAGAGGGGACTGCAGAGAAAAATCTCCTCTGCTTTGGTCTAGCAGGATCTGAGAATCTGAGATATGCTGAGATTATGGGGGGAAGGGAACTGGTCTACAGCAATCTATATGTTATTCCCAGAATATACGCTGGAGATCCTTTGTTGTACTTGGACACCTAGTCCAGTAGTTATAACCCAAATCCTATTTCAGAGCACTGTTAATCTTAGCAGCAGAAACAGCAGAATGTACAGAAACTGAAAAGTTAAAAGGGTACCAAATCCACAGAATTGAAAAGCAGCTGGAAATGTGGTTGTGTGGGTTTTTTTTTTTCCTTTCTTCCAACAAAGATGACACAACTGAGCAATTTGTGCATCAGCCAGTCATGTGGCAGCCCAGAGGAACGTTTCTCAGGCCAGGAGAGCAAAGGCTTAAAAAGCCTGTCAAGAAATTAAATGCTGCTACAGAAAAAATATTTCTTCAGAAATTGAAATTCAAGTCCTCTGAAAGCAATTCCTTTGTTTTGGCTCAGAGAGCCAAATGTGTTGGCTGGGTGTTTATGCACCCAGGTGCATAAACATCATTGACAATAAAGAAGGAACATTGCATATTTTGCTCTCAAGAGTTACCTGGTCTTTTGGAAACAAGAGCTTGAGACTTACTTAAAATATTATGGGTGTTACGTGGGGATGAAACAAAAGAAAAATAAAACCCCTCAAAATAATGAGGCACAGTGGTAGCTTGGGTTTGCTCAGAGTTCTGTGATGTGGGGAAGGAGAATGAGCAAGCAGCATACTGAACAGCTTCTTCACATAGCTACTCCAAGGTTTAGAGACGAGGGGTCTCCGTTCATTCAGTCTTCAGATTTATATGGAGATCATATTGCTGTGGCATTTTTGGTTGCTTCGTTCTCCTTGCCAAAAAGAATAAACCTGTAATTATTTTAAAGAAAGACAAACCTGTAGATGTCAGAAATGATTTTCAGCAGACAAACTAGGAGTATGGGATGCAAGTGCTATGCTGCTTGTGAGCTGTAGAAAAAGGAGGCCAGGAGCTCTCAGGTTTTTTGAGGGAATTACCCTCTTTCAGCATTTCTGTTTTTCTGCAGTCCTGAATGAGAAAAATTTCATTCTTCAGTCTTGCACACTGAAAGTCTGTAAGAAAGGAATGAGAACAGGCTATACTTTACAGTTGAGGTGTAAATATTTACCCTTCCAGCTCTGAGCCAATTACAGTGTTCTGACTCTTTTTCATTAGAAATTGCATCTTTCATGTAAAATTTGATTGAAGTCAGCTCCCTTAAAAAGATAAGGGTGGGGAAATAAGTTATACAACAGAGAAATGAAAGCAACCTTTTTCTTTCATGTCTAAATGAAATATTTTGAGTTGACCCAAAATACAATCTGCTATTTTTTTCCGCTGCATTCCTTCCTCCCTATAAAAAGTTGGTTTTATCTGAACCATTCCCCTCTCACCAACCATTTAAAATTCTGATTTAATCTCAAAACTGAAACACATTGTATTATAACACCCTTAAAATATAAGTTTGTTTTATTTTCCTTAGTCTGCCCAAGTTCATTACTTCTCCCCTTGTGATACACTGCAAATACTGTAACACAGAACAGAGAAGGATCCAACTGCACAGAGAGAGAGTTTCATGTATAGATATGAATGAAGATGAGCTCTATTTCAAATAGCATACAAAATGTTATTTATATTGTACTGAAAGACGGTTGAGTTCAAGGAGAACAGTTGTTGGTCACCCTGAAAGGTCTAGTTTAACCTGGATTGTATTTTTTGTTCTGACCCTTACAAACTTCCATTGGGATGACAAGAGTGTTCTGAAATGCTGAAATTCATCACGTCATTTTCAGCATGCTGAAACAAAATATTTTGACACTGTCAAAATGTTTTCCCTTCATTATTTTTTCTCAAAAACATTTGTGGAATTTCACCTTAAATGTAATCAGTGTCAATGTCCTCACAGTCATGTGTAAGGCCTAATTATGCCAGTCATTGAACTGTTACCCCAGTCTAGTTCATGACACTGACAATAACATTGTAAGAACAGAAAGAATGAACATCATATTTAAGAAAAAAATGAGAGAGTTGAACAGAGTAGTGGCATGGAGACGTATGTTCATGGACACCCTCGTGACTGAAGTCATCCTCCAACGTCTTACCGCGGGGTGGAGAGCTGGCAGGTGTCACCAACAGCCTCTGCAGGACGTTTCTGAGCCTCCTGACCCCAGTACCGCTCCCTGCCTGGCCTGGGCAGTACTGGTGGAGGTCCGGTCTGACACCTTCAGTGCATCTTGGTTGTGCTGGGGAGATCAGGTACAGTGTCCCAGTTGCCTGTTTGTAGCTTTGCAACCCCCTTGTGTGAGGAATGTTTGGTTTTTATTTGGTTAACATGCACCTAGGTCATGTTAAGGAAAATGGATGAATGAAGATTTGTTCAGAGTATCCAGAATGGATAATGTCATTTACTGGTTTTTTTCATGCTTTCAGTTAAGTTTTTTTTATAGATGTTTATGCCTGTGATGCACTAGATAGTATCAATAATAAAAAATGTGTAAGATTATATCAGATTTTTCTCTCTCTCATTAACTGGCATGCTGTCTCCCTCCTGAAATGGCAGTAGTCACAGGAGTACAGCTGTACTCATACATTCCTCTGTCTTGGTGGATCACGTTAGCTCATAGCCAGTCTCCCCTTCGATATTGTCCTGGTTTCAGCCAGGATAGAGTTAATTTTCTTCACAGAAGCCGGTGTGAGGCTGTGCTTTGGATTTGGGATGAGAAAATGTTGATAAGGTGCTGACGTTTTGGGTTGTTGCTGAGCAGTCAAGGACAGTCCAGCTTCTCGTGCTGGGCTGCCCGCGAGCAGGCTGGGGGTGCTCGGGGAGCTGGGAGGGGACACGGCCGGGACAGCTGGCCCAGGCTGGCCCGAGGGATATTCCATACGAGGGATATTCCATACCATATGACGTCATGCCCAGTACATAAAGCTGGGATGAAGAAGAAGGAAGGGGCAGGGGGGGACGTGTGGAGTGATGGCGTCCATCTTCCCAAGTAACCATTACGCGTGACACAGCCCTGCTTCCCTGGGGATGGCTGAGCACCTGCCCGCCCGTGGGGAGCGGTGAGTGGATTCCTTGCTTTGCTTTGCTTGCATGTGTGGCTTTTGCTTTGCCTGTTAAACCGTCTTTATCTCAACTCACAAGTTTCCTCACTTTTACTCTTCCAATTCTCTCCCCTGTTCCACCGTGGGGGAGTGAGCGAGCGGCTGCTGGGGCTTGGTTGCCGGCTGGGCTAAACCACAAGAGACGTCTAGAGATTTGAGACCTGAAGACTCAGTTCTTTTCCTTCCTTAACCTGGAGACAGTCTGGTCACCCTGTTCACGTGGATAAATGTTGCACACCTTCTGCATATTGACAGAAAACAGATGTGGCAGTAATTAGCTGCCTTGGGATGGTAGGGGGTAATGGAGGCAGACACCTCCTCTTAGACATACCATAAGACAGAGGATAATAGCACAAGGTGGAATGCAGCTGGTCATTGTGGTATAACAGAATTGTATCAGGAGTCCGTCAGTGTTATTGATTATCCACCAGAGACCTTATAGGAGATTTGACTCAAATATTTATCTAATGAAATCAGCTTTGCATCACTGTCATGTTTTTCAACTCTGACATGATTGACCTGCAATACCTGAAAAAATTCAGACACCTCAATACACCAAGGTTAAATTGCATCTCCAGAAATCTATGTGATAGATTCAAACCTCTTATAATTCCACTGAAATTAATACAAATACACCAGAGGATAATTTGACCTATAGGTAGAATTCCTGTGAGCAACTTCTGAATAACATTCTCCTGAATTTGTAAGTAATGCATTTAATTATCCTTATTACAACAAATAAAAAATGACACCTATCAATAATGAGCTGTGTGTTTGAGCGCCTTTCTTTCTCATCTGAAAAGTGGCAGCAATACAGATGTCTTAAAATTTTTTCAATTCTAAGTACATTTGGTACATACCTGGGTGAGCTTCAACAAACAGATGTCCTCAAGAGAAGTATTTTTCTCTTGGGAATATTCTTGCTCCGTAGCTACCAGTGTAGCTCCCATAGCTGACTCAAGAGCAATTACTTTGGCTGCATACCCTGTAGCAGCTGTAATAAAACCCCAGCCTTTGATTCATTATGCAGTCTCTGGTTATTCATTGGAAGGTCAAGTTCACTTGTCTCTTGTAGAATATGATGGTGGTTAGAGAAAAGTACGTTGTTAAGGCTTGGCATAGAATAAAACTGGTCCCTTTTTCCTCTTTTTGGGTTATTAATGAAAGGGAGACAAGTGATTTCATCTAGTTAATGTATTCATTTGGCTTAATCCTAGTTTTCAGATGATGGTCATGTAAAAAGAGACCGTGGTTGGTGCTTACAAAAAATGCAGCAATTGGCTATTCAGAGCTAAGACCAACTTTTTCACAGTTGTTTTCTTGTTCTCCAGATTTTGAAAACACAAGCTCAGCAGGGGGATAGTGGAACATGAATATAGGAATATAAAGCATAGAAAAAGCTTCACAGTTCTCCTGGTCTTTTTTTTAACTGATGTGGTTTTGTACAGAGGTTCTTGACATCTGAAATCATTGTGTGACCTAGAATAGTTACACCATGGGGTAACTATTGGTTATTATCAGGATTGCAGTTGAAGATAAGAACTAAGCAATGATGGCGGTTTCTAACCATACATGATCATCCTGTTTTAATAGGATTGAAAATATGTTAACTAAACCATTTGATTTTGATTTAACATACATGTTATAATAATGAATCAGTATGTATTATAAACGCATACACTCTTAAATATAGAAACTGTCAGTCCAAACAAAGAACATGAAAAAGTCTTTTTGGCTGAGTTGTATTCCTACATACACATGGCTGAGAAGGGAGGAAACAGGAAGGAAAATTCATAGCCATGCTATTGAATGGGAGCCTATTATTTTCCATTTTTCCTCTGCTTTAAAGCTAGATTGGTGAGGAACTTGTGAATCATAAGGAGAGTTTGAGGCAACGTTAAAAGCATTTTTTTTTCCTATAATTCTGACGGATGGCTGATAACCACTGAATGGCAGAAACTTTCTGCTCAGCTGCTAGACTTGGCCACAAGTTTCTTGCTGGCAAGGAAAACAGCTCTCCAGTGCATTTCTAGTGGCAATTAGTGGCCCCCAACCGAAGGCAGGAACTCTACTGGGTAATGCTCTCCAACGTGTCAGTTATTTCTCCTTTGGTTTTTCACATCTTTTGCAAAACATTTCTTTATTGCGACAGAAGTCTGTGCAATGTTTTCCTGTTTTGAACATGGCTATCATGAGCTTAATAGTGCAGAAAGATCAGAATGAATGCTGAATAAATCTCCAGTTCCTACTGAACAGGGAATTTTCCTGAGAGTAATGCTATAGGGGAACACAGAAGTCAGTGGGGACAGCGTGTACTAAAGAAGCTGGATGATAGTAAAATGTAAGAAAAAAGTTAGGAAGAGGTGACCTTTTCTCTCTCTCCAGTAATAAATGAATCAAGAAATCACCAAACACTCCAAATTAAAAAAAAAAAAATTTTCTAACTAGTTTCAAAGTCAAGTAGTCAATTTAGATTGATCATTGGCAAAGCTGTAACCAATGCTTTCTTTGACTTTAATAAGGCCATTACTCTATACCAATTAAATAATTACTGAGAGAGAGTAAACTGACTTTAACTGCATGACATAAATCCTGTTGCCACTTGTTATGTCCTTAGCTTAAAATTAAAAAAAACCCCTAAATGCAGAAAGAAATTATATTCTTTATACCTTGCTACACAATTGATGGAAGATAGATAGGGTTACAGTCATTTACAACTGTAGTAGTAAATTAGATGTTAACTTCTCCAACTAGTAATAAACAGTAAAAAATCTATCTTAATGCCTTTCTTGTTCTAGCTGTCTTTTTATGTAGCAACTTAAATGAATTGAAGTGTCATTTTTAATAGTAGTAAGAGCAGAAACACATTATGGGAGCTGATATACAGCAGGTATGGGGTTTTCTGTATTGTGATATATAGGACGAGCTCTACCAGCCATTTGTCCAGACAGGTCTGCATTTTTATTGCAGAATTATGAAAATGAAATTTTTCATAGGGTGCATTTAGAGGAATTGCATTGGAATTGGGGCTTTCCAGAATGAGATTGTGTTATCAGGGAAAGCTTGATAAGACACTGGATTTGTTCTGGACTTTTCTTCTTTGTCTGCTTGCAAGCAGTAACTCCATCTTCCATTAATGATTTCATGGAAGGAGGTCTCCAGGTGAAAGAATAAACTCTGATTCATTTTGCATGACAAGGATGATTAATGCAGAGGAGATTATTAGGAAATCTTCCAGCCAGCTTCCAAGTCCTCTTT
>NW_010555495.1:2422-7360 GCF_000687285.1 Phaethon lepturus | reverse complement strand
TTCCTGCTGTGCCCCTAGACTCTGTTACCTAGTGTGTACAGAAAGACATAACTGAGCTGTGCATATTCATATCAGCTATCTTTTTGCTGGCTAAGTAGCCTGGCTAATCAGCATTGCATAGATGGTCAACAGAAAGGGTAAATCTTTACCAAGGATGAACCTGAGCAGGAGCTGAATTTATGTCCTTGTAACTTCTTTCCGGAGATCACAGATTTTTCTACTGACTAAATAGAGATATTAGCAGAAAATTAAACCAAGAAAGTTGGTGACCAAAAGATGGGTGGTGTTAATATGCGCAGTCCTACTCTCTGCGTGTATGTGTGTGTAGATAGATTCTCTCTTCCACTGAAGAGTCAGCATGGAATTCTATTGTTACCGTTTCCCACAAAGAAGTTCATTCAGTCCTGCTTGTTATGTCTGTGTCACATATGCTGAAGTCATTTGTGATCAACCCAAGTGCTCTTCCACCTAAACAGGAGATAACACTTAATAAACAGCTTGCCAGGGATTTTCAGACTATTAAGAGCCCAACTGCAGCTGAGAAAGGGACCCTGCAGGGAAGAAGGCAGTTAAAGTGCTTACAAAGCCCACAGTGTGTATCTGTGATGATACACATGGATAACTTTCTCAGGAACTTACTAACCTATGGCTTTCACCCCAGTTGAGTATTGTAAGAAACAACTCACCTCCAGGGCATGATGCTGTGAGACGCTGGAGTCAGAAGGAACAGTTTTGTTAGCAGTGGTGCACTCTGCGAAGACTTATTTTTTTCTTTAGAAGCTTTTGGAGGTTTTGAGAAGAACACTTCAAGGTATATTAACTGAAAACTGAAATTAAAGAGGGTGCACCTTGAGCTCATGTCAAAGGGATTCTGAGGAGAAAGCTGAGTAATGAAAAAAGGCTTCCCCTGGGTAGGTAAGGCAATAGGCCGGCACTCTGGAGACCTGGGCTTTTTTGCATTCAGCAATTGAAACAGATATTTGGTAGAAATTCAGTTTTCATCTCCCGTTAGAGGGATGAAGCAAAGATCTTTCACCTGGAAAGCTTTTTATTGCCATGTCATGATTTTTTTAAATGTATCTATTAAGCCACTGTGAGTTGTATGAACAAGCTTCTGTCAATCTGTAGCTTAATAATGCATACTATTTCACAATTTATTTACTGCAGTGTGAGGTAAGTGGGCTTAACCGTAGAATAATAAACTCTTCTGATTTACAGGTATTAATGTTAACATGCATAACCAGGGAGACTTGACAGAGTAAAATACTATTTATTTTTCCTTTGCCCAGTTGAAAATGCTGATACTTATTACACTTTAAAGAATTTTGTAATATGAAGGGTCTTTTTGTCATTCATGTGGATGTTAAAATTTTGGAGACAAATTAAAATCTTCCAGGCATTATTTTGGCATATATTCATTACAGCAACCAAGTTTCTTGTATAGTTTATGAGAAACATTGTGTTGGGCAGAGAATAAGGCAGCTTGTATAGAATTAATGAACTAGAAACACTAATGGAAGAGATGTTTACCTTATACTTTCTAAAAGTGACCAAGAATAACCTTTGTTAGGAAAATAGTTTATAAAAAAATTTATATAATATTACCCAATCTCAACAACTTGCTACTGTTATAGTGGTCTTTCATGACATTGTGGGACATGGAATTGTGTTCCAAAAATTAGTTCTGAATTTAGAAATATTTTGTAGCATTTTCATTTGAATTTGGTCCACTTTGTACTTGAATTTTTACATATTGGCCTAGCAATAGATATGAAGCTAATTTGCTGGAGTTCATTAAAGCTTCAACTTCCTTTCAGACCAATCACGATGGCCATTTACTACATTGTTTACTTTAAAGCTATAAAGATTAGCACTTAATTCCAAAGCTGACTGTGGTATAGCACACTCCTTTTGAAATACACATTATCACAGCAGTATTGAAACCAGGGCAAACTTAGCCTTTTTTCAAGGAAGAAATTTTTTACAATGAGGGTGGTGAAATACTGGCACAGGCTTCCCAGAGAGGTGGTAGATGCCCCATCCCTGGAAACATTAAAGGTCAGGTTGGATGGGGCTCTGAGCAACCTGATCTAGCTGAAGCTGTCCCTGCACATTACAGGTGGGTTGGACTGGATGACCTTTAACGGTCCCTTCCAACCCAAAACATTCTATGGTGCTGTGATTCCATGATTAGCACCTTTAAATTTTTTAACTTTTTGGCTAATCTCCCCCCCGTCCCCGCTCCCTTTCAGATCTGATTTAAGTCGCCTCATATGACTTAGAATGGTAGCATCTGGTCACGGTAGGTGAAGCACTGCATACAGAATGGGAAAGAATCATGCCTTAATTTCATGGGGTCAAGACTCTTTAAGTGTTTCTTGGCTCCCTTGGAGAAACATGGACTATTACTTTCTCTTCTCTTCACGTTGTCTATTTTAGCTAACTGCTGCCTTTGTTGAAGAGGTTCTACAAGATATGCTTTTTGGTTAAGAAGCTGTCAAACTGTGGCACTAGTTTTTTGAAGAGGAACATGCTGACTATGTGGAAACAAAGCTGGAGTGAAAATAACAGCAGAGGTAAATGAATTACCAGAAAGAAATGACGGTGATTTTGGTGAGGCTGTCTTGTAAAAAGGTAGCCAAATCATAGAATGCCTTCCTCTTGTGTAAAACTGTGAGGGAGACACCCTCTCATTTTTCATAAGTATTTTTATGTTTGAATGAAAGTAATCCCTGACACTACAGGAGCTCTCAGATCAAAATTTACTTGACCAGAGTTATTCCTATAAAATAAGCTTGCTTAAAGGTGACCTCAGTCTTCTGCTTTGACTTTCTAGGTCTTAAATGAAAAGAAATTATATTCCCTGTAAGATGGGTGCTCATGAGCTATTGTTTACTTTGCTGATAAGCACAGTTGTCATTGCTCTCCAATGACTTGAATTTGGCTAGAAAAAGAGTAATGGAGCTGCTCCTCTGAACCTTATGCTTTTGTTACTGCCTGATTACTGCTTAGTAAATTTAGCTTTTCCTGTTCTAGCAACTTGTGCAAACCAAAAAATGAGTGCTAATCCATTCAGCTTCCATGATAAATCCATTGCTCCATCTATTGCCACCTCAGCCAGACTCTTCTTCCTGAAGTAAAGAGAAATTTTTTTAGCCTATAGCCCTGAAACTCTATATAGACATTGCCCGTGTTTCCTTTTGCAAGCACTGTAGCCAAGCCAGGGCAGGCTGGAAAAGTGTTACCTTTGGTATTGAGAATGAAATGTTCACAACACCTGTATTTCACAGGTTCTACTTTGGAGTAACACCAGCCTGGCCCTGTGGATAAAGTACCCATTAAAGGCTGGTTTGTATTATGTGCATCTTCCAGGTTAGTTTAACCCAAAAGGAATCCAGTTCATGAGAGGGATTAGTGGGAAGAACTGGCAGAGTCACTTCAGAAGTGCACTCCTGATTCAAGCAACCCAGTGTGTCCGAGACCAGTACTGATCACTTATGGTGGACATCTGAGAGTGCCAGATAAAACCTGAGGCAGTGATTTTGCTAGAAAGGAGGAAACCAAGATGTTTTCTGCTGTAGAGGAAGTCACTGCCACAGTCTTTTCCCTCATCTTTTCACTGCTCCTCTGCTGACTGTGGATATACAGGGAGGTTCCTGTAGGAAACATATATAAGGAAAAGGGCTGCAAAAACGGCCTGGGAGGGGATAGCTTGAGGTTTGCAGTGGACAGACTGTAGGAGGGTCTAAGGCAATTCAAACGTTGCATGTTGGGCAAACCAAGGGCTGAAGTAGGAGTGAGGGGATGGATTTGAAATGGAAGTGAGGAACGGCTGCGTATGCCTTACCCACGCCACCTCGAGGAAGTCTGAATTCAGAAAGGGAAGAGTTTAAGTAACACCTAGTGGGGTGAGGTATAAACCTAAACTATACAAAAAATTGTATTGCAAAAACACCAGGTTGAATGCTTGGAGTCAGGAAAGGAATAAAACTGCGGGATCTGGACCACCAGCAAAAATGTTTGTCCCTGCTTTGCTGATAGGGTGTTTCCCTGGAAGTAAGTGTGATTAGTTAGTCCTTGTTCTCATGCTACAACTCGGAGCAAGCAAGCCACTTCTGTTTTCCTGACACTGCCCAGTTTCACCATTTTTACTCTCTCAGCTGTCATGCTGTAACTGTCTCAGAATTTGGATTTTACAACAATTCATGTAGGAGGAAAAAAAAAAGTACTTTTTTTTCTATGGGCTATTCTGTGTTAAATTTTCAATTTGATGTTTCAGTAAAATGTTAATATGAGGAGAGGAGAGGAGAGGAGAGGAAATGGGAATCACTTCTCACCAGAGTTTCTGTGCTCCCTTGAGAGCACAGTGAAGAAATAACAGCTTATGCATCACAGGAGAACAGAATATCAAAGGGCTGGTTCTGTTTGCAGTGATGTTTTCTATCTGATGCTTCTCAGACATGTGGTCAGTAGCACTTAAGACTCACTGCAGAGACAGCACAGAAGAAAAGAGCAACTGAGCCCTGCAGGTCAAACCTCTGTGACACAGAACAACACAGGATTACTAGAGTAATTCCTTAATTTCAACTGAGTTGTATATTGTCCTTTTCATTTAAGGGGGAAAAAAAAAAAAGAGTCATCTTTGCAGGAGATAAGAAAAGAACATTTTGTTTTTAATAACTACTTCATTGTATTCTTGAAGAAAGAAATGTTTAATAAGGCAAAGAGGAAAGGAGATCCCCAGATAACTGGTTATAATGGGGAAAAGGAGTGAAAAAAAAAAGGTAATCATCTGGTAGTGATAAGCTTTCAGGCTGGCAGTAGTGGTAAAATTTGAAAATAGCTGGTTTTACTAGAAAATACAGAATAAAGCAAAACCAGTAGACCAATGAAACTGCTTTTATAACATGAGTAACTAGCCTGCTTAATTGCTTTTCC
>NW_010555495.1:0-2391 GCF_000687285.1 Phaethon lepturus | reverse complement strand
TTCCCTACAAATATCATTTAGCCCACATATCTAATAAGTTTCAAAAAGATAAAATATGAAATGAACGTTCATAATTGGGCTTAGTTTCATCTCATAGATTGAAACATGAGAACAAAGTAAGTAAACGTGTTTAGAAAAGATATTCCTCAGTTGTCACAACATAAACAATTCCAAATTTTGTTTTGGATTAGAATGAAAGAAGATTAAAATTAAATTTTTCTTACAAAGAAATTGCTCCATATTTCTTGAGGATAGCATCTCGCTCATTTTCTCCACAAACATCTGCTATTGTCTCTGACAAGTGGATCGCTGTGAATACTTACTCTCAGACAATACAATATTCCTGCAGTCCTAAAGACCCAGAAGAGTAACAGTGAGCAAGGTGTTACGGTTTTCCTGGCAACTTTGTCATTTGTTTTCATTAACATCATTAAACAACCCAGGTGATGTTTTCTTTTTGCTATCCTCTCTTGAAGGCATTGTACTTAAGCTATTTTTAGGCATGTGTATTAAGTGGCTTGCAATTCTTCTAGGGCTCTGAGCTGAGATTCTGAAACATCACAAACTGAAATTCATTTGCCAAATCAATGACTTCAAAATTAGATCAAGAAATGCTTAGATATCTAACATATCTAATATATTTTTATTATTAGATGTTCTAATGCTTAGAATCTATTCCTAATAAAATATGAGACGACTTATGAGATTCCTTGCTTAATGTGTATGTTTTCAATTTTTAAGAATAAATAATGTTTGCAGGTGATTGCACCGGAGTAGAACTTGTGAAAGATTATAGCATGTATTTTTCATAGCCTAGCTTTTATGAGATTTTTCTTTTTGTGGTGAAAAAATATTTTTCAGTGTTTCTGGTCATTTATAGATTATAGTTTATGTTTTATATGGGGAATGATCGTACATCTTTATATGGTTAATGATCTTTCCTGTATAACAAATGCAAGGCAATATAAGGAGATGAAGTCAGACAGTTGAAGAAAGGCCTCTGTCAAATCAACCTGGCTTTTTACTTTTCTTATTATACATGTGAATGTTAAAAGTTGACAAGGTGAACTAGCTGCTCTTTCCAGCCTTGATTCAAACAGAGATTCTTACACAGAGAGAGGTGTGAAAATACTTACCCAAATTTGGCCAATTTGTTTTGTTTATTAATCTGAGTAACTGAAAATTGATCATCTAATCTGGTAGCTATGTTTTTTTAACCCTCTACTCTCGTGTCTGCAAACCTCTTGTCCAAAAAGCTGTTCAGTTGTTACTCAGCTAAAAAAATGGCTCCTTGTGACATAGACAAATGGCTATGTTGTGCCAACAAATCTAAGAAGCAACATCAGAATACAAGAAATATTTTTTGATTTTTATGCACTGATTTTTATGCGACTGACTCAATGTCTCTTCAGGTCAATAGAAAGTCACTGATTCATTTTTAACGACCTTTTAATATACTTTATTATTTATTGTAAACCAGAGAGAAGATACTATATTTGAAGCACCTTTTCCCACTGAAATAGTTGCTTGGTGGGATTCAGTGCTTAAACACCACGTTTGATGCCACTATAATGGCTTTAAGGCATCCTGCTTGTCCTCCAGCCTCCACTCTGGCAAGCCACGTGCCTCTCCCAAATCCACTGTCAATCCTGTGCTGAAGTCAAATGGTTCCAAGTATTTCCAAATGGATCTTATGCTTTAAGAATTGTGTTATGCACTCACTGTCTGAACTATCATTATTATTGATGGTACAGAAGGATGTATTTTACTTGTTTAAAAAAACCCAACAACAACAGAATAAGGACTGTTCTAACTTTCTGTCTGCATCTAACTTAAATTCACTTTATCCTCCTACGGCAATACCCTTCTGTAACCTGAAGACATGTTTGCAATAATCTACAACTATAGTGGAATGTATGGTCCTTCAAATATATATGACATGGCAGTTTATTGGACTTAGGTAGCTCTTATTCTGATTTTGCTCAGGCTTCTTTTAAATTAAAGTTCATGAATAACAATTATTTTCAAACAGAATGTCAAAGTGTTGTATTTTAATAACTTTTCACCCTCCTTCCCTGTAAATAAGAATAAGATTACCATTGAGCACTAAAGTTTAAATATTCCTTCTGATATAACTGGGTGGAAGTATCAGTTTTAATGTAAAAAAAAGTGTGATGAGTTGGGGCTAATTCTTTGACATGTTGATGGCTGTCAACCCTTGCAGTCAATGCAAGCGGAAAGCTTTAGAGCCTGGCAGAAAATGGTCTGTGCTTTTCAGCACTGAGCCCTGGGTTGCATGTGTTGCCTGTGTGCCTGTGACCTGTATGTAGGGAAGTAGACTCACAGTTGTTCCTGTCATGCTGTCCTGGTTTCAGCCAGGATAAAGTTAAT
>NW_010555494.1:0-13039 GCF_000687285.1 Phaethon lepturus | reverse complement strand
AGGGAATGGGCTGATGTAATTGCCAAGACACTCTCCATGATATTTGAAAAGTCATGGCAGTCAGGGGAAGTCCCTGGAGACCGGAAAAAGGGAAACATTGCACCCATTTTTAAAAAGGGTAGCACGGAGGACCCTGGAAACTACCAACTCGTCAGCCTCAACTCTGTGCCTGGGAAGATCGTGGAGCAGATCCTTCTAGAAGCTATGCTAAGGCACATGGAGGTGATGTGAGACAGCCAGCACAACTTCCCCAAGGGCAAGTCCTGCCTGACTAACCTAATGTTTTTTTATGATGGAGTGACCACATCAGTGGACAAGGGAAGAGCTACGGGTGTCATCTATCTGGACTTCTGTAAGGCCTTTGACATGGTCCCCCACAACATCCTTCTCTAAATTGGAGAGAGATGGATTTGATGGGTGGACTGTTGGGTGGATGAGGAATTGGTTGGATGGTCACATGAGGAGTCAATGGCTCAATGTCCAGATGGAGATCAGTGACAAGTGGTGTCCCTCAGGGGTCCATATTGGGACTGGTACTGTGTAATATCTTCATCAATGACACAGACAGTGGGATTGAGTGCACCCTCAGCAAGTTTGCAGATGACACCAAGATGAATGCTGCAGTTGACATGCCTGAGGGATAGGATGCTATCCAGAGGGACCTGGACAAGCATGTGAACCTCATGAGGTTCAACAAGGTCAAGGTCAAGGTCCTGCACCTGGGTCGGGGCAACCCCCAGTACCAGTACAGACTGGGGAATGAAGGGATTGAAAGCAGCTATTCCAAGAAGGACTTGGGTGTACTAGTGGATGAAAAGAGGGACATGAGCCAATAACATGTGTTCGCAGCCCAGAAGGCCAGCCAGCCATATCCTGGGCTGCATCCAAAGCAGCATGGCCAGCAGGTCGAGGGAGGTGATTCTGCCCCTCTACTCTGCTCTGGTGAGACCCCACCTGGAGTCCTGCGTCCAGCTCTGGAGCCCTCAGCACAGGAAAGACATTGACCTGCTGGAGTGTCTCCAGAGGAGGGCCACCAAAATAATCAGAGGGATGGAACACTTCTATGAAGAAAGACTGAGAGAATTAGGGTTGTTCAGATCTTATTGCAACCTTCCAGTACTTAAAGGGACCTTACATGAAAATTGGGACCTTTTTAGCAGGACCCCTAGCAATAGGACAAGGAGTAATTGTTTTAAACTACAAGAGGGCAAATTTAGACTATATATAAGGAAGAAATTTTTACAATGAGGGTGATGAAACACTGGAACAGGTTGCCCAGAAAGGTGGTAGATGCCCCATCCCTGGCAACATTCAAGGTCAGGTTGGATGGGGCTCTGAGCCATCTGGTCTAGTTGAAGGTGTCCCTGCTCATTGCAGGGGATTTTGACTAGATGACCTTTAAAAGTCCCTTCCAACTGAAATTATTCTATGATTCTATGATGCCATGCTTCTAGAGGGCCTATTTCCCTGAATAGGCTATAAAAGAAGTATGGGACGGCTAGTCTAGATATAGACACCTATGATGTGATTCAGTTACCTAAACACCACAGGTGCCTATTACCATTTTAAATCTCCAAAGTTATCACATCTTGTTTCCAGATCTGCCCTTCTGTAGGTCCTGTATCATACCTAACTGGCCTGTGCAGAAATCTCAGTTAATACTGGCTGTCTGAAATGGCCCTAGACAGCTATGGTCAGCAACTGAAACCTGCTCCTACACTTTGAGCCTCCACAATTTGGTGAGATAAATCCCACCATTTGCTTTACAATTGCATTGGTTGGACCCTCAGAGAATGGGTACCAGGGTATACATGTACCAGGTGCCATGGAGACTTCTGCCTAGACAAAAATGTACATCACTATTTTAGAAATCATTCAGCATCCAAGATATGTGGGTGAGGCTAGCAGAAATGGCAGGGGAATGAACGCAGGGCTGTATCCTCTAGGAATGGCACCTAGAAGACAGATGGATATCTCCAAAGAGCTGGAACATGAGTAGGTGCCGATGTTTACACAACTGAATTATCAGCTGTGGGGAGCATTAGGCCTAAGATTCAGACATCATCAGGTGTCTATGACATAGATATCAACCTGTACGCTACATGTCTAAGTTCTCACTATCGTCAGTGGTGATCTAGATCTTCACCTGATCACCTATAATTAGGCCACTGAACTGATCAGTAAAGACAAAGGAGCCTAAAGACATCTGTTCAGGTCATGAAACATTGGTATCTGAACCATCCTCGGTGATGAGGTGGATTAACTCACTAAAGTATATCTCCTGTGCTGGCTCCATCCTAGGAGCTTAGGCATCTGTCTCACATATGGACACCTACCATATGTGGAACTCAGTGTCTCAATCCAGAGCTGAATCCACCCCGCTGCTTTTTGGGATTCTCTGGGATCTCCTTCTAGTTTCATGCCTCTAGAAATGGATGAAAGATCAACTTTCTACATCTAAACATCACTGTCAGCTCTCCCAAATCTCTCCCAAATGCCTTGAGCAACCCATGTTCCTCTAAACCCAAAAAAAGTCTCTCTTCAAGATCTAGTGCAGTAAATGTGCCATGTATCCTTTTCTAGGAAATCTGCAAACCAGTACCTCTCACCCACAGAAAGGCAGTATGGAAAAGCAGCAGAACAACAGAGCGTAGTCTTCTGTTCTGGGAATCCGTAAGAGATATTTCTGCTGCACATCTCAGCTCCATGTCTGAGCTTTCACCCTGCAGAGCTTTACATTCTTCTTCCTCAAGCAGCAGTGGGAAAGTCTTCTCCTTACATCCCTGTTTTCCAGGGTATTAGGTGACTTCTTCCTAGTTTATAAATTCACATCAGTCATCCAGGAACTTCATTAGTTGATTTCTTTGGGTAAAACTGTGGAGGAGCAGACCCTCTGGACTGCAGCTGATGTCTTATGATGCTGATAAGAGGTGATCAGCTGTTCTTGTCTTTGCTTTGTTAGCCACCTGTTATCACCACTTTAAATCCCTGTCGAGCATGAGATACATGATAGAAAGATAACTGTGCTAGCACCGAACAATTTGGCAATTGCTAAATAACAGAATTTGTAATCTGATATTGATGAAACTATACAGAAACACCGGTGTACTACATCTGATACACACACCAGCTCACACGTTACAGTGATGGCCACCATAAATGAATCTTTGTGCTACAGAACAGAAATGCTCATACAATATTGAATTGCACAAATAAGCAACTGTGCAAAGTTCCAGCTCCTTTTTTCACTTAAAGGGCTTGTGTGTCCCCTCCATTTCGACACCAATTGAAAACTTAAAGAGGAGTCATTTTAATTTGAAGAATGCAAGGTAGTTTTGCTTGGCAGCACCACAGGTAATACCTGGTCCCTGACTGTCCTGGAGCATGCCTCTTCAGAAACACTTTACACAGGGACATCCCTTTATTACCAGGAATGGTTATTGAGGTTTTTTTTCTCTCTGGCCATTTAATTGCGTAAGTGTTCTTTCAAAAGCAACACAATCAGAGGAATCTTTTTGCTTAATTTTAGGAAGTAAGGTGTTCGTACTTCACATAGACCCGATCAGGGGAAAAATTTGTAATAACTCCCCACTGCAAAATTGCCACAGCATACAAAACTTCCCTAGTTAGGAACCTTTGCACCATTAGGTGCTCTGACTTCTAAAGCCAATATGTACTTTTTTCATGCATTACCACTAATTACTATAGTTTCTGTAGAAAGCAGAGGACCCACCGTGTCTTTTGTCTCCACTGACAACAGGACCATCTTCCTTTCTTCAATATTTTATTAAAAAAAGTGACCTAGGTGATTTATGTGAAAAAGTCGGCACATTTATTTCAGTATTTAATGAACTGCTGTTAAGTGTATGTGAATTCTAGACAGGTATTTGTGGGATCATTTTAAAAATTATTAACCTTGCAGAATAGCTCAAGCTGAAAAAGATAACATAGAGTATGTGGTCTAGAGCTCTAGAGAAAAAGCTCTTGAGAAAAGTGTTAACAAGAAGGTGCTTGCTTCCATGAATACAAAAAACATTTCAGATTTAACCTCAGTTAGTTAGGGAAGGTGAGTCCTCAGAGAGTGGATATGCACTTTATCTAATGTGGCACGTGTGCGTATGTTAAGAAGCTGGTCTAGGAATTTGAGCCTCCCCCATTAAAGTAGGAGTAGGCTGATCTAGACAAGTGGGTCTGCAGACACTACAGGAAATATTTTGAGAGGGAGAGATTGATATGTCTAAAAACTACTATCACTAAAGTCACAAACAGTAACAATTAATCACTCTAAACCGTTGCATTTAAGAAACATTTACATTGCAGCCCAAGTCCTTAACTCATGAAGTATCTTCTTAATACTAACCAGATAACAACTTTGTCTTACTGAGTCTCTCCTTAGTCCATTGAGAAGCCCTCCCAGCGAGTCCTATCTGAGTGAAGAAGTTACCAGGGCAGAGTGCTTGGCCAAAGCTTGGAGACATATTGCCATAGGGTTTTATAGTCTGAAATCTCTTTCTCCTTCTCGATTAGCATCTCACTAATTCCATATTTCAGCTCATCACTTCCACTACAGGGTCAGGTCTGGATTTCCATTCTTTTTGTAGAAAGTAAACTGGGCCTACAAAAACTTTGCGGTGTGCATTTTATTCTCACTGAAGTTTTACTAGACTTCTCAGTTCACAGAAACAAAAAGAAACAGATCCACTCCTAGCGCGAAGTTCTAAGTGCATGTTGATTCACTGTTCAAAAGGGATTATTTTCACTGGACTACAATAATGTTTTTTAAGTCCATTATGGAATACCTTTTCCTGAATATAGTTGCAATAATGCATTCTCCCGCTTACAAACTATACAGAGCTGGAAACTGTGGACTTTGACTAAATTAAAATATCATTCAGAAGACAAGGTGAGATTTAAATATCAGATTTGCATCAGTGTCTATTGAAACATCCTTAATGTGTCTACAGGGCACAATAAACTGCAGTTATTCTGCACAATTTTGAATAAAAAGCCATAAATATCAAAGTAAAATAATCTCATTGAAAGACAGTTATACTTTTTTCATTGTCCATCTATTTCACTCAGACCCTCAGATAATCCCCACATGGAAGTCAAACATAACATTACTTACAAGTGTAAGTTATAAAATAACTAGTTAAGGTGGCATTATTTTCCTTGTGCTACACACAACTAACAAGTAACCAGGAAAGAAAAAAAACCCCTATGACAGAAAGATGTTTTATTGGTTATCAAAGAATCCAAACATTACACAGTAAAGCCTGCTGAAAATAGCAATACAAGAAAACGCTGGTCGTCTTAGCTATTATAATATACAATGCATGGTGATTAACACAGAGGAATATGCACAGGGTCAATTAGGCAGTGAGATGAGTGACCAAAATTAGCAAGTGATCATTATACCATTTTTATTGCATCCTCTTTTCCCCATTTTCCCCTGCAATTATTATTCAAGTTTCTTTAAAATGTTTGGGAGATTTTTGGAAGCTGTTAGAATGTATTTTTTTCAATAGTTTTCTTTATTACTTTTATCACCACAACTTTATAAGTAAGTTTGCCAGGAAAATTATAAGCTGCAGTTCTCCTTAATCATTTATTCCTTTCTATTTGACAAGACAAATATTGTAAGACGTAGGATAGTTTTACCTCTCCTTCTCTCACAAAACAATGGACTCTGTAGCAGGAAGGGAGCCAGGGACAAAGCTCAGGAAAGTCAAGTCACTGACACCATAATTATGTGCAATCAATGCAAGGTTACATGTAATAAAGAGAAAGGGTATCTTAAGATATTTGAGGAGACAGAGAAATAAAAGTGCTATTGCAGTACTGGCTGCACAATTCATGAAATACACACATTTCTTGTCAGCTATGATTAGAAAAGATAAACTGAATTTGGAGAAGGTACAGAAAGAGATGCTAAGATAGTAGGAGAATAAAGATTATTTTATCCAAGAGGAGATTAGAATAATTGATTGATTTGATCTGATGAAGACTAGGCTAGGAGGGATGATGGTGAAAGCCTACCAGAGAGGCAGAAGGACACGTAAGGCAGAAGGACATGTAAGACAGAAGGACGTGTAAGACAGAAGGACAATGCTGGCACAAGGGCAGGGGCTAGCCGCTGTGGCTGTCACGCCGCCGCCGCGCTGTGCCCTTGCTAAGGGCACGGCTACGGTGCAGCAGCAAACGGTGGGAAGGGCAGCCCCAGGACTTGCTCCCCACCTCATGGTGTCCCACGCACACCCGGCACCGGGGCACCTCGGTAGCTCCGCACGGGCGGTGTGGTATGGGGGGCACTTCCGAGGTCCATGGGAAGGAGTGAAGTAATGTGAGGGACTTACAGGGTGGGGGCATCCTGCTGCAGCAGCAAATTGGGAGGTTTAGTCTTTCATGGCCAAAATAGAAATGACTTTCAGTGCAGCATTACACCAATTTGAGATTGTCTGCAAATGGAAAAGGTGAGCCAGTAATATACTTTCACTGACATCACTGGGATGGGTGAAGGGTGTTTACATAAACCAGTCACTTTAAAAAGAAAACAGACTACTCCTCTCCAGCTGATCTCACTCAAGTGGCAAGTTTAGCCATCCAGAATGAAACAATTATTTAAACACAGAAAAGCATTTTACAGCTGTAAATACGAAAATAATAGATGTATACCAAAAATGAACCAGAGATAATGTTACACACTGCTATCAATGCAGCTATTTTCAGTGTCTTGGCCACATTCAAACTTGCTTAAAATACTCATGTCATTACAAAAACTCACTGTGTGAGTGACAAACTCTTGTTTGTCTTAAAAGACCATGAATACAGGTGAACACTGCGCCCTGAACTGTGCATAACATACTTCATCTAAATCCAGTTTGGAGTACAATGTTCATCTGGATACAGTGCTGGCATAATAATTGCCCTAACATACTTGTACAGTCCAAACAAATTTGCAATTTTAATTCTTATTTCATAGTATCAGATCTGATATGGCTGGCTGGCTGGCTGGCTGGCTGGATGGATGGATGGATGGCTGGCTGGCTGGATGGATGGATGGATGGATGGGCAGATTTTGTCTGTCTCCCCTTGATTAATCTCTTTAGTCAAAAGTCATGCTGAACATCTATGGATATGGAGGGGTTTTTTAATGAGAGGGTGCTAGGAGGGAGTAAAAGTCCATTGCATAACAACACCCACAAGGAAGAAGATTAAAACCTTGTGTAAGATGTCATACATATTTTACTGGATAGTTAAATTAAAATATTCATTTAGCCTTAGCTACTAGTATTATTCTTCCCCCAAGAACACAATTATCTATTTAGTTTTAGAATCAAAGAAGCCTACTTCACTTAGTTGAAATCAAGTTGCTAAAATTTATTGTTCAAAATTTATTTTTCAGATGTTTTAACAAAACTATAACTGTCCTTAGAGAAAATCCTCCCTTTTGGGAGCCAAAGGTGAGAGCAAGCCTGCACACTAGTTCAGATCTCCAAAGAAGGCTCACATTTCAGTTTAAGTGTCACATCACTGTTTAGGGAGCTTTGGCATAGAAATAGAGCATGTCATCCTCTTGAGAAGTTAAAATAAAGAATGTAGCTATTTCCATATTTGTAATTAATTCATGACAGCCCTTTATTGATTATTAACCTCCACACAAAACTGTCTAAGAGTGTTTAAGAGCTTCTTGTTGAAGTTGTTTGTAGTATGTGATCATTTTTCTGCACAACTCCTCCCCACGTGCCTTGCAGATGCACTATGTGATCTGTCAGAATCTGTCAAAATTTTTCTTTAAAGAAAAAGTCATCCGGATTAAATCATTTTTCCCTCCGCTCTAAGGATTTTGAGAGGTATAAATTTTGCCTAAGGAGCCATCTATGATCAAAAGCATGGGGTTTGGTTCTTTTTGGTTTTGATTCTGGTTTAGTTCTTCTTTAACCATGATGTCCTAATGTTGCCACTTCACAAGTCACCAATGAATCATTCAGTGTAGACTTTGCAAATATTTAACCTCCACACCGAAGTCCCCACTCCTTCAGGCATTTTCTGAAAGACCTGATATATGATTTTAGAAGATCCTATCTTCCTAGTATAACTGATTGATAGATCCATGTTAGAACTAATTTTATATTTCTTATGACCATCTCCCACCATTACAAATCATACACAACCAGGTTGTCTGAGCACAGAGCAGGATACACATTCACCACATACTGTGCATATTCTCAAGCCTATGCAAGCATGTGCAGGATAAAACTGAGGCATAAGCTCCTTAACTTTATCACACCTATCTATAGTTTCTGTGACAGGTTTTGCACAAGATATGCTAAGAAAATACGCTTTTCTCATTCTTTAATGAATCAGTTTCTGAAATATGAGTCCATAAGTAGCATGTAGTTCCGCAGACCCATTTAAAAATCCTAATGTATCACAGAATTTGTCAATGCAATAATAACCCAAAGAGAAGACATCACATGACTGATAGTACCTTCAAGAAGTACATGAAAAAAATAGAACATCAGTCCAGTGACACCACTTCTGTCCTCTATGTAACTGTCCATAATGACCTAAGAGCAAAGAAAGAAAGAAATTGTTGCTTTATTGGTATAGCACACTTTCATTCACTGGAAGTTCATAATTCCTCCAGTGACTTCTTCAGAGACTTCACCTCTTTCCACTTTCTGTGAACAAGATTGAATGGTTTGTTCATCTCTACCGGAGAAAATATCAGGAGTCAGGTTCTTTGCTGCCTTGCATCTTAGATTGCCAAATAAATACAAACAGCCTTATTTTTATTTAATAGCATTTTTTCCTTCTTCAAAGGGCATGAGCATCTTTAAAAGGCTCCAAGGAATCTAGTGCTATATATCATTTACCTAGTGAAAGTTTCTCTGAGTTCTTATGTCACAAGCCAGAAATCAAGAGGCAAAGGTGTTAATTACACTCTTGTTGCAAGACTAGACTTTCTCTCCAAAGCTGAACCAGAACTCATTTAAAGAGTCCATGGGAATGAAACAAGGTTCTAATTACAAGGTTTTAGCATGTGTCACTAATCAACTCTAAGTTTTGCAAATGTCTTAATATATGGAAGGTTGTCGATTACATGATTAGTTTGACTTCAGTATAGAATTCTTTAGCCTAATAGCTATATGATTATGTTTAACGGCCTACTCTCATAGTCTTTAGGCTGTATTTGCCTCAATGCTAACATTGTAACTACGTGTAAACGGTTAATCACGATTAAAGCAGGTCTCATGAAAATTAAAGCAAAGAAGAGTTAAGAGCAAGGACTGAGAGATTAAAGAGAACAGAGAAGATATCTTAACCTTGAGCGTAGGGACAGGCTGGCAGGAATGATCTAACAAGGAAGATAAGAAGGAACCGCTTGGCTGGGCAACAGAAGGGGCAAACATCCAAGGAGAAGAAATTATCCTCAAGAGACCCGTGACCATAAAGGGGAAAAAGGAGTAGGGGGCTGCCTCCCCAAACGACCACCGACAACCACCCGAGACCCCCGCGCACGTGAAGTGTAGCTTTGCAATGCCAGCATTATGTAAATGTAGTAGATAAGCAAGGAGGCAGTGATTTCTTGGAAAATGTGTGAATATTCATGTCTTTAAGGTATATAAAGGATGAACTTTTGTTTCAGCGCACGCATGTTAGGAGGAGATATCCCCCACGCGTCCAGCGCTGTAATAAACATACCTGCTTTATAACTCTTTTGAGTTGTGAAGTTTGTTTCCGCACGTAAGGAACACCTGACCTAGAAATGTCGCTGTGTTACTGCCCATGCTATAGGTTTTCCCTGATGGGCCATGTTGCCTGAATTATTGACTGTTTTCTAAACTTTCACTGAGCATATTATTGCCAGAAATGACTTTCCATAGATATTCCTATTTTTAAATGTTTGTAAGGCATCACTATTATAATGCTGGGGACAATATATCTAGACAGATGTTATAATATATACTATGCTATAAAGCTAAAACATACAGGTCACTGTTACTTCATATGCTATTGTTTCACAGATTTCCTTTATTCAGCTGTGACCTGTTTTCCCTCTCTTTCTTCTATCCCTTTTTTTTTTATCCCTGGCCCAGATGTCCACCAAAACACAGCACAAACAATGACAACAAACAGTGAGAACCAGCAGAGCTCACTCAGGCATGCAGAGAAAGGGTTAGAAGCACAAGCAGTGAGCACTGGCAACAATTCTCTAAGCTTGCTGCCCTGATTTCCAGCATTTTAAATGAAGTAAAGTAAGTAAATCTTAGTCATTATATAATTCTGGAAATAGCTGAAGCAAGCATAATGGATACAAGGATGTGCCTTTGACAATCTGTGGAGATTCTTGCACTGTACCTTTGAAAAAATGGAAAACGTCTCTTTTCTGTGAGACACCAAATCCAGTGTCCTTACACGGATACTTCACTGTCAATGTTGTAGAAAGCTGCATTAGCCTTGCAGGATGGAAGGGGACTTAAAAATCTGTCCTGTGTATTGTGATTTATATGTCATTTTAATGTCAGAATGCCAGTATTTGAAGAAAAACAAGTAGGAGCTTTTCTCTGTAGGGAAGATGACAAAGGTAAGAAATCTGACATGGTCCCTGAGCACCCTCAAGCCACTGCAATCAGAGCCCTTGGGAAGGAAGTAACCAGATCTACAATGTCATATTTCTTAATATCTACGCAGTCTTCCAAGGGCAGTATTTAATTTTGACAACTTTCTCAAAGCTTACCTTTTGCACTTAAAACTTGTAGGATAACCAATGCCCTTTTCCAGGTTTGCACTCTAAACCAAAGAGAAAAAAAAATGGTTTTCATCCTGTATCTTCCTTATGGATTTGAGAGTGGGTTTTTTTTTTTGCTTTAACTCATACAAAACTCATGTAAGACAGACTTACAAGGATGTCAAGAGGTCATTCAGTCTGTTTCTCCCCACAGCTGGGATTATTAAAACTATGACATTCCTAGCAGAGGTTCCTAAAGATCTCCAGTAAAGGAGATTTTGTTATCCCCTTAGTCAACCTCCTCCAGTGCTTACCTGCAAAAAGTACACAACTGTGGGTGTAGTCCCTTAAAAAGAATACCTTATAAATGGTAGACTTGCATCCTGAAAAAAATGAACTTTCTGGTTTTAGCACAAGAAACTTTTAAAAATCCAAGTAGTAAAGAATGCATTAAAACAACACAAGCAGCTGGAATACAAAGGCTTCCTAACCTGCTATAACCTTCCTAACCTATATCTATGCTTCTATTTTCTTTACTTCAACACAATACAAGAAACACAGAAAAAACAGGCCCCATGTCCAGGTTACATCATTTGTAAGGATAAAACACAAACACAGGGAGCACAGGGGGCAAAGGACCTTGGTACGTAAGATCTCACAGCCTGGATGTAGCTCCTCAGTTTTGCTGCTGACACTAGAGCTAGCCAAGGTCTGTCAACTCAAGCTCAACTCAAATCGCCTGAATACTGTAGCAGGCGTCATCCTGGGCGCTACAGCAGCCACTCTGAACACAGCCGTAGGTGCTACCGACACCCAGGAGTTAAAATGTCACTTGCAATAGATTGACAAATGTAATTTATTGGAGTGCAATGAGTATGCCCCAAAGGAATACAATCTGAATGAAAAATGTGAAGGGAGTAAAGTGCAGTCAGTTGGACCCTGGTTGTGCAGATAATTAAAAGGAGCTCCCAGCATTCCCCGAGGATGTGACTCGTTCCATTATCAGGATACAGCTGTCATAAGCCTGCCCCCCCCCCCGGTTTTTTAAAAAACTTGGTATCAAATCCTTTGAAACCTGTGGCAAAAAAAACAATTATGCTCCGAAGTGCTGGAAGACAATGATAAATGAACAATGTAACTGCAGAATTTCTAGTGCCTTTTAGGAGCCAGCAGGGACAAACTCAGAAATGTGACTCTTGACATGCCATGGACTTGCAAAAAGGAAAGGTCTGTGTAAGTTTTTCCTGGGTTTTGGGAGATTGTACTTCATGCTTTTCCACCATCTAATGAGTCTGACTCAAAGCTCATGGAAAGAAATACGGCAGCCATTAAAATACATATGATAATTGCAACCACCTTTCTTAGCCTTTAAATTGGGGCTTAAAAATACCTGTACCTGATCTCCACTTTTTGCAAAATGCAAGGGTTTATCTGTAAGGGAGAGGGAGAAAGGCTAGAACCTTTAGCAGATCTTCAAGTTAAGACAGATGATTTTCATGCAAAAATACAACACAGCTTTCTATTATTACATCATTTTTGTCTATTTAAAAATGTATACTTGCTGTGCAACAGGCTACATCACTCCTTAATGAAGTAGAACGGTCACTAGCTGGGACAGTTACATTTAAGATGCCTCTGGATGGTGTGGATCATTCAGCTGACAGGACACTTCCTTCTGACTCAAGCTGAAGCTTACAGAACTGTGGAAATCTGTGGCTAAGCTGGGGATCTACACTGCAAGAGTCTGCCCTGAAGCCGGATGGGTCCAGGCATGGTCCTCTGGGGCTGAGCCGCAGCACCGCTCCCCTGGCTGCCAGCTGCCTGTGAAAGGCACTGAGCAGCATCTGCGGAAGAGTTTGCTGAGTGTTTTGTGACCTAAACTCTCCTGATTTTTCAGGAAGTTTAGGGCAGCTAACTACAAAATGATTTTTAAAATTGAAGTGGAATTCTTAGGAACATATGGTCTGTCCACACCATAAAATGTATGTTGCAGACTTAATCTAGATAGCAGGGGCAGCGAGAAGGATGGGATAAGTTTCATTTTTAACATACGCTGCTAGAAGGCCACACACAGAGTCAGCTCCCGCAGTCAAAAGTTTTCTCCTTGGCAGCTACCTCAGGTAAAGCCTGAGATGAGCTCTCTTCACTGCTTCTCTTATGCCAGCTATCCAAACTAGCAAAGCTGTGCGTGCAAACAGTATGGATACGTTTATACTCGTGAATTCAGCAGCGCAACCCCCTATAGGATTGAAGAGGTGGACGCTGGGACTGTTCCGACCCACGCCAGCCAGCGGGATAGGCGCA
>NW_010555493.1:10290-10510 GCF_000687285.1 Phaethon lepturus | reverse complement strand
GAGCAGCCCCGAGGGGTCCTTGCTCTTGCTCATGGTGCTCCGGTAGCGCCCCGCCGCCTCACCCGCCGCCATCTTGTACCCCCCTCCCAACACAGGATGGGCACCCGTGCTGGCGCGGCGCAGCCAATCAGAGGAGAGGAGGCGGGCAGCTGCGGGGCTGTGACCCAATAGAAGGCGAAAGAGGCGGGGCGCGGGGGACCAAGCCGTTTTGTGGGGCGTA
>NW_010555493.1:0-10201 GCF_000687285.1 Phaethon lepturus | reverse complement strand
CGGCTCCGGCCTGCTCCAGTCTCAGCCGGGAGCTGACAGCAACGCGCCGTCGACGATACAGTCCTCGCTTCGAAAAGCAGTTAAAATTGCTTAACAGATTAAGAAATTACTGTCCGGACAAGATACATCTGCAAAGAGGCCTATGCCCAAAAGTCATCATTTGCTCTGGAAGCTGCAGAAAAAGGGGTGGGAGCCTGGCCACGCCGCCTCACGTGCTCCCAGGCCTTCACCAGCGAGCAGCGAAGGGTTTAAATGTTTAAAGGGTTTAAAATTAACAAAACGCACTGGCTCCTTAACATAATATGTCCTGCAAAGTAGCTAATGCTAAATATTAGCTGTGTGCAACATCCTGCAGCGAATTCTGACTGCAAGTAGGGCTACAAGGGGTTGCTGAAGCTTCACTTAATTTAAGCTCTTTAGATTACAATGTTTTTAAAAGCAGTTTTCCCCAGGTTTCACTGGGAAGGTGGTGGGGTGACTCGTGCCGAAACAGACTGCTTTACTCTGAAAGTAGACATGAGCTAGTCAACGTTTTGCATTTGAATTGTGTTTTTTGCACAGCTGGAGATGACAAAAATCGGAGTCCATTCACAAACTGGCTGGGAAGTGGCAGATCTCCAACACCTAAAGCTTACTGAAGGCCAACCTACTTGCCCGTAGTCCCTGCTTTACCATCGGTGCGCTCCATCTCTTGCCACAGGATCATCTTCTTTAGAAAAGAAAAGGTGTATGCCACCGTGTTCAGGGTTAGAAAACAAAAGGTTGGTTTTTCACCGGCTTGCTGGGCAACATCCAACAAATCATCTTACAACAGCTGCCTTGCTTTCCCCATTTGCAGACGAGGGATAAGGATACCTCTCCAGTAAAGTCTTTTGAGAGCTTGTGTTAAAAGCACCATGCAAGACCCAGGTTTGTTATTGCAGAGGCAGTAATTCATTCGCAAGTGCAGTAACAGTCAGGTACTAATAGCTGCTGGGTGTTTTCTAAACTAGGTTCACTCCATCATGTCAAAGACACAACTCCTGGCTGCCTATTTTGGAGTTGTTTCTTCAGCCCAAAGCTGCACATTAATGATTTTAATTGCATGAAAATTGCTGAAGTCTGTAGGTAAGTCAACGGTATCCATTTGTATGAACTGTATTTGAAATATAAGGCAATTGAAAGCATGGTATTCCTAGGGCTTATTTACAAGGGGAAGGTTTCCACAGTAGCTATTGTGGAAGAATCTCTATTTGTTATAATCAACCTCTGTATCTATTATCATTAGCAGAATGGCAGAATAAGAGCATGGGCACTTTAATGCTGAAATCAAAGATACTTTATTCCTGAATAACCAATGTGTTTTCAGAACAGAATAATTACTCCAAAGTAAAGTGATTTTTATCTCCAGATAGGGTGTGCACTTGAAGTGTGTTCCTGTATAGCTGTTCTGCTCCATTTCCCCTGCGCAGACAGGCTCTCAGCTCTACAATTTGCTATTCAGCTACGCCAAAAAAGCTCATCTTCGTTGATTTTCTGGGCAGGTTTGCTAATGCCTTTGCTCAAGGATGGTGACTTGAATGGCAGGAGTTTTATGCGTTGGCTGGAGGGAGTTTTTTCTCAATCTGCCGACTTGCCAATATTGTTTTTTTGTTAATTGGCAATTCATATTGACTGCTCTGTACTGGCACATCCTGGAGATTGCAGTGGGGATGAAATCAATGTGTCCTACCTTTTCATTCCTGACAGCTACAATAATCACCTCATTTAGGCGGAACTTCATCAGGACAAACAACAGCAAATCTCCCCCAGAACTGTAACCTTGCTGACTTTCAATCCTGGGCTCTAATTGCTAAACCACTGCCTTGTTTCATTTACAAGCCTCTTTACTCCCAACCAAAGCAGAGCTATAGGTGTGAATTTATGTTTTCTTTAAACAAAATTTTAAAAAAATCAACATAGTGGGGGCTGATGCAGCACATGACACTGAGGTCTTTCTTCATTAATAATACACGATACAGTGAGGACAAAGGGTTACAAGAATAGTATTTTCTCTGTACACAGCTTGAGACAAAAGATCTTGGTCTGAAAATTGATGGATTAGAAATCAGGGGACAGAAATGTACTTTTCCTTTTCACATTTCTTTCACACAGTGTTTTAGTATTATGAAGTATATCTAGTAAAATGATACTCAAACCAAATAAAGTCCAAATTGACCAAAAAATGTTCTTGATGATGCATTAATCACTGTCACAACTTGTCTGTAAATACTAGAGGGGCTCAGTCAAGGATCCCCCCAAAACAGAAGGGACTGGGAAGCACAGATGGTTTCACTCCTCCTCCCCATCCTCCTCCCTTCATAAGAAAAGGAAAGGGCTTGGTGTGGAGGTGAGCACGTACTCTGCTGTTTCTCATCCACTGGGCCAGTTGCCCAAGGGACGACCACAGTGGCAGAGAGCTATGCCAAAAAGAAGCCTAAATAGGCACAGGCAGAGCAGTTCTTTTGTAAATATGGCTTACTCCCTTTGGGAGGCCTTTACAAACTCCATGGGTGAAAGAGCTCCTTTCCCCATATGACTTGCGTGATACTAGGGGATTGCTTTGCCCCTTTCCTGAGGTAGTTTTACCTGCAATCTCTTTCCACAATTTATCCACTGGTATTTTCTAGGTTACTGTTGAATTCCTAAATCTAACAGATTTACCAATGCTCAGTGCTGTTGGACACCTGGGTCTGTCATCCATAGGTTTAACATTTTAGATATACCACATTTCACTTTATTATGTCATTTCAAACATCAGTAGAAATGTCAAAGAAAAGGCTTCAGCTCACACCAGTATCTTACAGGTGTAATTGCCTTGTTTGTAATGCGTTTATATTAGTTATAATGAAATTACCTTTGAGTTGCATCAGTGTAAATGGGAGCAGAGTGAAGGCCAGAGTTTCCATCTAAGACTGTAGGAGCAATTTTGCTTGTATAAAGTGAGCATAATTCAGTTGGCGTATATCAGTCAATTTAATAAAATATATTACCTCTTCCTACAGAGCTTGTCACCCTGACACCAGCTGCATTACGCTGAAATTGGTCCATGGTCAAAGAATCAGGTCCCAGGCCCCCACTTCTTGCAATAGACTTAATTCTGTTTTTCTTATGAAGTTTTATCAGGCTTTAACATTCTGCCTGAATAAGAACTGAATAAAAGTGTGCTGAAATATCAGGATTTGTCCCTATGGTTAGTCATTCATCTGAATGACCTTGTTATTCCTATTTACCATTATGTAAGTCTGTGCTAAAGGTGTTTTGGGTTGGTTTGTTTTTTTTTTATTTCCTGCATGACAACAATCAGTAACGCTTCCCAACATGTAGCTGCCATCAATTCTTTCTGTCTCAGAATTATTGTGAATAAGAAGTAAGCAACCCATGGGGCAGGAGAAGAAGTTGCCTGGCTTAATGCTGGGTATCAAGACAGAGATATGATTCAAATGCTTTCTTATTGTTTTTTGCCTCCTGACATTTCCCAAGTTGCACTGTGTACTGCTGCCACAGAAAAAATAGTAGCTAAGATTAAGCTAAGTGGAAAAGTACTGCTGCTTTTCCAATGTCAAAGCCACAGAACCTATGGTAATGCAATCCATGAAATCAGAGCAGGAGCATGAGGTGTTTCTCTTCACCATGCACTGAAAGAAAATGAGCTGTTCTCCTTCTGTAAACCATTAAAAAAACAGATTATTGGGGTTTATTTTTTTCCCCTTTATTCTACTTCTCTTTAACCCCTTTAATTTACTTATTTACTAAGGGAATGCTGTTTTTGCAATTGTGCCATCTGTAACAGTATAGAGAGGTGAGACTGAATCAGACAGTTTGTTCGTGCAGTTGGTGACCTGATTCAGACCTGGCCAGAGTGACGCATGGCAGAAAAAGGCATAGAGACCCCCTAACTGATCCCATGGAATAATCTTTTATTATGGCTTGTTTTGTTAATTCATCTCATTCCCTGGGAAACAGTAAATTGCAAGGTGGTAGAGCAGCTTTGTACACCTTAACACAGTTAGAGTTCCATGAAGCTTGAGCCCCAGAGCCTGCATTCACCTTCCACGAGCTTGAACACACTCCAGAACTTTCTCAGCAAAGCATGTCTCTAATTTCGCATGAGGGCTTTGTTTAAACAGAGAATTTTCTGATAGTAACAATAAATGTAGGAGGAATATCAAATTTTTCATCATTATTGGGTATTGTAGATACACCAAACCTTGGGCCTAGGAAGCCTAATCGTGACTTAGCAAAGGTTCCTTCCATGTTTTGACTAAGAAAAACCTCTCATTTGGTGTCTGGCATACAGTTGTCCTCTGATATTTTCCAAATCCTCAGCCTGTCTCTCCTCATCTTGTTATGGTGAATGGCTGCAGGCTGCATGTTGGCTGGTTGAAATTAAAATCTTTAAGCCTTATCTTCATTTGGAACCATGGAAAACCTGAGGCGTGTAAGAAACATAAAAAACCAACACTCACATCCTGACCCTCTTGTGCTTAATTATGCTTTTTTTCCCCCCAGCCCTTCTGTAAGGAGTTCTTATAGGCTATCCACAAGCTTCTCATATTAGCCCAGCTCCGTTAAGTTCCCTGTGTCGAGCTGACCATCAGTCTCCGTGTAATGACTTGTGGATTTGTTGGGCATCAACACTTGCCTCAGGTGGTATCTGAGCCAGTAAGTTCCTACAGTTTGGGGTAAAGAGCTGGCTGGATAGAAAAGAAAGTTCCAGATTCCTGCCGGAATCGAGGGGGAGGTGGAACCACTTTGCTGGTGTATTCCAGCAAATTCACATGGGAGGGAGAAGAAATGAATGCCTCAACCCTAAGAAAAACCCTTGGATCAGAGCTCCACCTTATTAAACTCTAGACAACCAAGCATGACATATAAACCCGTTGGAGATAAGACTTCATAAATTCCACTGCTCGCAGAAGTATTTCATACTACTGAATACAGCTTTGGATATTTTCTGTTTTATGTAACTAGCAGCTTCAGGCAAGAGAAACAACAAAAACTTGAGCTGAAGTAAGTAAAACTCCCAGTACCAGCAATGTACCTGTGTATTTTCAAGAAAAGCAGCAGTGGTATCAGTCCGTAAAAATGAGACATCAGACATCCAATTTCAAGTCTTCCCTTGCAGAAAATGGGGCATATGTTTCAGCAGCTGAACAGTCCTTTTGGCCTCAAATTTAATTTACTATGAAGTGATATAAGAGAAGGATAAGATGACAGTTGTTGTACTTCTATAGCACTTTTGACAAAGTAAATGTATCACGGGCAAACATCATAACCCCCATTTTACAGAAGAAACTGTGACCCAATGATACTAGAATCAAGTACACAATAACAAACCCCACTTACCTTACAGTCTCAAAGTTTTACTGCCAAGAAGAAGAAACTGGAACGATCCATCCTCAGTCTACAGTTCAATGCATTTGAAGGACATTACAGAGTCAGTGGTACGTCTGAAAGGGCTCTCCACAGTGCCCTCCTGCGTGTTAGAAATCTGAGCCTCCCCACAGTTTGACCAGCACTTTCTTGTCCTGCATGTTCACTAAGAGAAAATATAGTGTAACCTCAGCAAGTTTGCAAACACCTCCAAGCTGAGTGGTGCGGTTGACACGCCTGAGGGACGGGATGCCATCCAGAGGGACCTGGACAAGCTCGAGGAACGGGCCTGTGTAAAATTCATGATGTTAAATAAGGCCAAGTGCAGGGTCCTGCACCTGGGTTGGGGCAACCCCTGGTATCAGCACCGACTGGGGGATGGAGGGATGGAGAGCAGCCCTGCCCAGAAGGACTTGGGGGTACTGGGGGATGAAAAGCTGGACGTCACTGGTCCAGCCATCTCCTTCACTTTTGCCACCCTGACTGCTGTTGCTATCCCTGCCCCTGGCCTGTGACAGCGTGATATGCCCAGACTCACCACCACAGCATGAGTGATGGAGAAGGGCAGACTTTCCCCTTCTTCAGAAATGTTACCACCCATCACCTCTGAATTATTCCAGTTTGGTGGGCAAGATGAGCCCTGAAGAAGTAGTCACTGGCCTGACTCTCAGGCTGAACCAGTCTAAAATCTCTGGGTGTACCCATCAAGGAACCTGAAAGTTCAGGTTGAAAACTGTCCAACAGTAACCAATGTGCAAGATGGCAGTGACGGTAACTCCCAAATGTTTGGTGTCGTGAAGTGTTTGTGGGTAGTCGAAGAGTGAAGATGCTCAGAGAGCCACAGGCACTGCAGCTCTGAAAGCGCTGTGATAAAGAGCTAACTGAAGCGCCAAATCTGCAGGAACAAACTTAAATCAACTTTATTGTTCAGCACTGTTATGTGGGCACTGAATATGGCTGAAGATTGATGTCTGTAATTTTTTCTGTTATTGTCAGCAAGAAGGACAAAATCAGCAAGACAGATACTTGCAGATGAACCCCAGAACTCCATCATGACTAGTGCAGGGTTTGAGACAGACACATTAGGATGGAAGATCACTGCGTTTTGTACTGTTTCATCAATCATCTTGCAGTCACCAGAAGGCCTGAGACTGGTTTAAGAGATGTCAGCGGAGTAGATCCAGTCCATCATAAAAACTTAATGAAAGTGGGGTCCAGGTGGCCTTTGAAACATGAGAATGGGTCTCTTGAATATTTGCTTTATGATGTTGCAGGAATTTAAGCTGGAAGTGCACCTGGAAAGCTCATAGAGATGGTAGTGTAACAAAGTAAGTTCCAAACGATGAAGCAAAGGTTTTGCGATTCCCATTTAAAATCTAGTAAGGTAATAAATGCTCAACAAGAAAATGAAGTGTAATCTGCTTACATCTATAAAATGAAATGTAGTGCAATAAAATTAACTAAAAGGTCTTATCATCTCTTAAAGATGGCATCATCTCATTTAAAGATGGCATCGGTGCGACTGGTGTTGGTTTTTAACAATTCCCCTTCAGGAAAGGCAAGCCCTACCATCCCTGAAATATCATTTTTTTCCTATGATCTTTGTGCGTTTTGAGAAGAAAAACATTTCAATGAGTTTCCAGCTCCAGGAATCTGGTGAAAAATTAGGTCATCACAACAAATGGATATCTGTCACAAGAAGTGCTGACGCACCATTCAGGTGCTGAAGACCATTCAGCTGCTGCTTTGCTGTCTTTCATCACCCCTTTACTACTACCCTGCATTCCCCATTTTTCCCCAGTTCATCTCCTGCCTTTCCATTGTGTCCTCCCTTCCTTCATCTTTATATTTTACTAATTCCTTCCACTAAAGACCATTGATATTTTAAAAATTATAACGACACAACTTAAATTGACAAATCATTGCACTGCTGGTTTCTGTGTTATATCCTTTTCCTTCTTAAACTCATGTGTCTCATCTATTTAAATTATAAACTCGTCAGGGCAGAGGCCACATTTTAACCTTAGCATAGTGCAGATTTATGTAGCATAATTAAGCAGGATAATAAAATACACCTCAGTGAAGGTTGAAGTGTAAGTTGTGGAATTTACATTGGTTTCATTGCTCTTAAGGTGAGAGGTGAACACCGTGATGACTTTGTCTAACTTCTTGCATAACTTAGACCAGAGTGCTTCATGCAGTGAGTCCTGCAGAAGCCTACCACTCATAAAGACCTGCTGATGGGCTACTCACCCGTCCCATCATAACCTGCTCTGACAGAAATTTGTCCTTCCTACTAAAAGTGTCCCATATGTCCTATTTTAATTTGTCTTGCCCAAGCCTTCAGCCATTTGTTCTTACTGTGCCGGAAGATCTCCAGACCTCTTGACCTACTTCTGCCCGGGTGCCTGCGACTCCTTCATGCTACTGTGTAATCTGAGGCTGTGTGATGTGAAGAACATCACAGGCTAAATGAGTAGTTAACCCATTACAGGGCCTTGATGTCACGTATGCCACTTCCCCAGCATGGAACAACCTTTTCTGCTGTCCCAGCTATTCACAGAAAAATGGGGACTTGTGCTACAACTGCATGAACTATAGACCTGGCTTTGGAGGAAGAGGATGTGGGAGGAAAATTCTTTACATCTCATCACCAATGCATGTGACTTGAGAAATCTGACTATGAATCTCTCTGAGCTTTATCCACATGTCCAGAACCTGAATGGGTGATGAGAACAAATATTCATGACAGATTTGTGTTCTGCAATTCTCGTTATTAGTAGCAAGATATCCCCATGGGTCACTGTGGGACACTGTTCCAGGGAGCAGACTGGCCCCACGACAACCATGCACATGGGCCCAGAGGGGATTATACCAGCCAGCCATAGACCATGGGTTTGGGCAGACAAGAAGAAAAGAGTTGAAAAGCGCAGAACAGTGAGCAGCCTTTGTTGCGTGCTTTTCTCACTGAGGTAAAAAGGAACCAGAGAAGATATAACACATACTCACTTTCATTTTTCCAAGGGAAAAAGCAATAAGTTCGTAGCCTTGGGTTATGAACATCTTGATCGCTCAATCACAATCTCAGTGACCGGCTGAGTCATTACAAGCTCAGTAAATTTTGGAACCTTTGGAAAACTGCTGCTGCCTTTTCAGTAAGAAACCATTTGTCTGACGTGGTTTTAGTTCAGTGGATCCAGAAGTTGCTGGGATGTGATGACAGGAAAAGCCATATATTCCTCAGTGTATTTCAGCCTTCACTCCTTATAAAGACAACACTTCCCTGCTGCCATGGAGGTATGAAGGGGCTGGAATATCTATGAGCATTTTATACACACCACAGCTTGAAATATGAATTGACATGCTGCAGAATGAAAACAAAATCCAGAGGTTTCAAACCCTCTTTCCGTGTGTTTCCATGCTGCTCCCAGATGCTCAGCTCTCCCTGAGCTGAGAAAGAGCAGTGGATACAGAAAACCAGTCTGGAGCCACCAAGGATCACCAGGCTAGCACCATGATAAATCGGGCAGGGAGACTGGCACTCACCTCAAACCTCTGATAATACGTGTCCAGCTCTGTCCTCTGTAAGGTTTTCTTGTGTGACTTCACTTGGAAGTCCCAGATGACTGGAAGCTTCCCAAATTGATGCCCATCTACAAGGAAGGCCGGAAGGAGAATCCCAGGAACTACAAGCCTGTCAGCCTGACTTCAGTACTGGGGAAGATTATGGAGAGGTTCATCTTGAGGATGCTCACAGGGCATGTGAAGGACAACCAAGGAATCAGACCCAGGCAGCACGGGTTCATGAAAGGCAGGTCCTGCTTGACCAACCTGATCTCCTTCTATGACCAGGTGACCCACCTAGTTGATGAGGGAAAGGCTGTGGATGTTGTCTACCTGGACTTTAGTAAAGCCTTTGACAGCGTCTCCCACAGCATTCTCCTGGAGAAACTGGTGGCTTTTGGCTTGGACAGGTTTACTCTTCGCTGGGTGAGGAACTGGGTGGATGGCTGTGGAGTAATCGCTGAGGGGCAATTTGGAAATTTACCCTCTAAGAACAGCATTGGGACCAGGTGGAACGTAGCTAGCATACAATGAGTCTGTACCATGGCAATTCCTTAGGCAACCCTAGATGTTGGCAGCATCAGGGGAACTTGATGTGCTGATCCTGGGAGAAATTGCATGGAAGGTGGAGCAGAGTGGAGACATCGCGGTCATGCTCTGTGAACAAAAGAATTTAAAGGTACACAGTGTGTACATTAATAAGCTGCACATTCAATGCCCTGGCTCAGTGACCTGTCAACTTTGAAGAAATGCTGTACTTGGAGTGAACTTTGCTTATTATAATATCATTATAATACTAAAATGCACACCCCTCTCAAAAGTTACCCACCTCCCAAGGTGCAACCACCCCTCAATGAGTGTACATACTGAATTTTTCCTAGTCTGTACCTTTAAACGCAAAGCGAGAGAAGTTTGAACCAATCCGATAAAGGTATGTATGACTAGAGTCGCTCAAGCTCCACCTGCGAAGTAAAACACTATAAAATAGTGTGAAAAGAGCTGGATGTCAGGGAAGACACCATCACCCCTGACCTTTAGGATCTGCCGACGGGCTGACCCTCTCTTGCCCCCTCATTGGGATGCCTTTGGTAAGATTCGAACACTCAGCTATCCCGAGTGGATCTGCGGGAATTTTAGGAATCTCTAGAGTTGTTTCATCACCCCACGCTTGTGTAACCCGACCGCAATCAATTTAGTGCACTTGCTTGCAGACAGTGAATTTATCACCAGCAATCCAAAGAAC
>NW_010555492.1:171430-174347 GCF_000687285.1 Phaethon lepturus | reverse complement strand
AGCGGCGCTTGGGCGCGGGGATAGGGCGGCAGCGTCCCGCCCGCCTCGCCGGAGGGGTCCCTCCGCGGATCCCTCCTCTGCCCGCAGCACGAAAGTGCCACCGAAACAGGGAGAACGCGTTATTTGTCCTGCTGCGGTGCTGCTGTGACCGCCCTCCCCGTACCAGTCCTCCCGGGCTCCGGAAAGATGCGAAAACTCCGTCCGCACGTTCTGCTCCGCCTGCCCGGCTCCCTCCTGCACCCGCTCCCCTTCTGCCCTTTAAATGAGGCGCACACGGTTCTCCCCTTCTGACTTCTCCTGGCTATAAAACAGTATCTAAAACTACCAGCGATTACCGAGTCGCGTGTAGGAATGGCAACTGGCGACTACCTGGTTGCTGAATTTGACCGACCCCAGGTGCCAGCTCTGGGCAGTCGGACACCGGCTGCACTGTGAACACTCAGGAGCTGTGGCTGTCGTTTGTTTGCGTGTTTTGCATGCTAAGAGCCGTTAAATGTGTTTATGTAGGCAACAGTGACATTGTATTCGGTTGACAAGATTTGGCGTTTTGCAATGCCAGGATGTAACCAGACGAAATGAGGCAGTGGGTTTCTGGTAGAGTAAGAGACTTGTTCTCCATTCAGGCTTTGGAATCTGGTAGGTTGTGTAAATAACTGGCAGGAGCCATTGAGAAGGACGTTTTACTTCTTCCTCTCATGGACAGGTAAACCAGCAAAGACAAAAAGGTGCCTTCTAGTTCCTCCCAGGTTTTGTTTCCCTGTGTGGGCAGTGGTGTAACTTCTCACTTTCCATTCCTTCTCTGGCATCTCTGTGGCTGTGTCAGTGCTGGTACCACGCACGTGCACAAACTGTTTGCGTGGGAAAGCCGGGAGTGCTCAAAGGGGCGGGCAAGTTCAGCTTCGGGGTTTTTCAGCCCCCCAAGCAGTTCTTACTCTGTTGGCAGCCTCCCCGTGCAGGAAAATTTTCCCTGAGCTGGCACAAAAGGATAGAAGATGAAAATGAGTAATTTTCTTTTACTGCTCGAACTGGAAACGTGTCAGGCATTGAGGCCTTTTGTAAAGGAGAGGGGCAGAGTTTCACTGCAGCTGGAAGAAATCGGTTGCTTCCCTAATTACAAGACAGACAGATGGCCGTACAGCAAAGCGCAAGACACCGTACGCACTGAGCCCAGTCCCCGCAGCGGCACGTGCGGGCAGACCAGCCCTGCTGCCCTGACAGCTCCTGGGCACCTCTGCCTCCAGAGCCACCCAGGCGTGGTGGCTCTGGATCAGCTGTTTGCAGATGCTGCGGGGTGCATGGCTTGGGAGCGCTCGAGGAGGGTTCTCTTGCTTTAGACTTAAATTGGGAGAGGAAGCCTCCTTTCCCCGTGCGCAGAGCACAGCTCTCCGCGTTATGGTAGCGCCAGCGGCAGCGGTGTACTTGGTGGAGAACAGAGCTGAGCGTGCCGTACGTATCTGCTCTGCGCCTTGTGCTGCTCAGGTAATGTGCCCTAAACCTCACCTACGGGGCCGCGTTGGAAGTTTTCCGTCCTCCGCACCGAGTCTTTGGCCTGTCTGCTGAGACCATCGCTTGGCAAGTGGACTGGCTGGCCACAAGATTAAAGACAGGACCAAGTCATTTGATGTGTCAAACATCATTAAGTTCTTCTGCTAATGATATTAGCCTCTTCTGTATCAAAGCTGGAGCAGCTGGTTCGAGTGCAGCGTCACCAAGTCTGAGATTAGTTGTGCCATACTGGTAAAAATGATGGCCAAAATTCAAATCCAGTCTGAGACGTGGCCAAACTTCAAACCCAGATTTTAAGCTCATCAGAAAGAAGGCATCTGATTTAAATTCTTTGTCAAAGGCTGTTGCAAGGGTGGAAAAGCAGATGGAAGTCAGCAGGAGTCTTGCCTGTGTTGCTTTTGTGCCTGCTAGAGTCATAAGATGGAGTAAAACGTGGAAAGGACAATGCCTTTCTAATCAAACTGAAAATATTGCGCAAATGCCTGTATTGAATTTCTGACAGCCCCCTTAGTAGTGAGTAACAATTGTTCACATGTAAATGGACTGGGGAACACGCTGCCGCAGCATCTTGAGACTGGACTTTAGCAAGATTCCTAAAGCAGATTTGATATTTCAGTAGAAAATAAGATTAACCAAAGTTTGAATGGAATATTTAAAAATGTACAGACTACTGCAGGTCCCACTACCTGCTTTACTGTGTTGGAAATTGGCTAAAATGAAGATTTAGCCACTCATTAAAATACTAAAGGATGAAAAGTCATAACACTGGGAACATGTTATCCTGAAAGTGCCTCCAGCAGTATTTCTTACATCTTCTCAGTAATAGCTGGTATTGGCCCCTAATGGAATCAGGGAAAGGGATTAATTTTTGATTACTGGCCTGAGCATGGGAGCACTTATGTCTGTTAGGATGCTCCTTGTTACAAGGCATAATTTCTGTTGGAAGCAGCATAAATTGCTGGTACAGAAGTGGTACTGCTGATTGCAAACTTTTCTGTAAAACAACAGCTGAACTGCGAGTTTTTAAACAAGTCCTAAACCTAATCAAGCTTTGCATGACTTCAAGCTGCGGTTTGGATATTTAGTGCATCCCCTCATGTGCCATTGTGAATCTTTTATTACCTGCTCTAGTCCGAGTTGACCTCTAACGATATAGCAGGATTATTTTATTAATGCACTTCCCGCAGCAGAGGACCGCTGCGCTCGGCAGGAGCAGAGTCCCTGGCTTTGCCTGAAGTAGCAGGTATCCCTGGACACGGGGAGCTTCCCAGCCTGACACCCAGCGTTTCAGCGCGTCTGCATCTGAGTCCTGAAGTGAAATACGCAGATGTGACGTGATGCAGCGGCTGAGGCCTGACCTCAAAACAAAGAGGCTGATCTGGCTGGTTGCTGCCCCACGGGGAGGCCAGTG
>NW_010555492.1:140079-171399 GCF_000687285.1 Phaethon lepturus | reverse complement strand
GCGGGCAGGGGGGATCGGGCAGCGGGTGCCGCCGCTCGGGGCTGAGCGGCAGCAGGGAAGGTCCCGCTGTGCGTGAGAGCAGCTCGGTGACGCTGTGCACCTCTGCGCTGCGGAGCCGCTGCGCGCGCCACGTGCCGCTCTGCTCCTCCGGCACCCTGCCTACACGTTTCTGGCCTCTTTTGCCACCAGCTGAAGGAGGTTTTCCGAAGCAGCAGGCAAAGGGTGCGGGAGGCCAGAGCAGGAGGAGCGCTAATTTGCCCGCGCCGCCCCGTGCTGAGCTGAGACGGGGCAGAAATAGCCAAGAAACAGCGAACTCTCCCAGAGGCAGAGCTCCTCTGTCCACTTTATTGCTGCTTTGCCCACAGTAGTCTAACCTCCTGTAAAGTCAATTGGTTGGCAAGGATTTGAATGTTGGTCTGGGCTTGCACCTTTGGTGCCTCCAGCAGCATCATTTCCAGCAGAATGATTGGAAAACTGCATTGAGATAAATGACAAAATCAAAAGGTTTCTGCATTTGTGCAGGCAGGGGGACAAATCCTGACTCTGTTCAGCGAAGCAGCAAAAATAGAGACATCCCCAAAGAGCGTTTGGCGACTGCTTGAGCTCCGACACAGCTCAAGGGCAGGGGACAGGGAGGCTACCGAAAAAGATGTCACCCCTTGCTCCGAAACCTCCATCACAGTACAGCTTGCAAGAGGTTTTCTCTGAGCGGGATGGATGGCAGAACAGAAGAGTGCCGGCAGCCTTGTCTAGACCAGGGCTCCCATCATAGCGCTCTGCCCAGAGGGGACCAGCTCGCAGCGCTGGGCAGTTTTAATGGAAGAGGCTGGTGGAGGCATGCAGCACTCTCAAAAGGCCTCCAGCCCCCGGGTAAGGTAATCCAGGCAGCCAGCTGGGAGTATGATGTTGCACTGATGCACGCTACGTAAAGAGATATGCGAGTCTGACATCCGACTCCTGCCTCCATTTCCATATGGCTTGATAATGACTTTTTCTTCTTAGAGGGTAAGCAAATCTTTCCCAATTATGTTTCGGGGCAGGGAGCTTCTCCCAACAGGACATCTTGGTCTGAAATCTTGAAATTGGGTATGTATGAAATCTGGGAGACAGGCTACTTCATCAGCAGGGTTTTCATTTGACTGGGATTGTTTCCCGCTGGCGGGGTGTGGGACCCCGTTACTCATTCCTTGGGTCTAGGCTAGAAAACGAACCATTTCAGGTCTCCTGGGAGAAGCATTTTTGTAATTCCTGTGCAATTCCGCAAGGAATGTGGGCAAAGGAGTACCACGAGATGTGCTCTCGAAGAGAAGGCGAAGTCAGTTATTTGATATATAAAGGGTTATTCTTAAGTATCTGACTTGTTGATTCAGAGATGCACGTAAATTACAGCCTGGATTTCCACTCGCAGGATGAAAAATGTTTTGTTCTAATAATAAATACTGAATCTCTGGTGTTTCCATTTACATAACACACATGACACAATGTGTAAATCCTTGACAATATTTTTTCAGAATTTAGCAGCTTGTTTTTCTGCAAACATAAACATTTATTTTTGGTGTTAATAATTAATAATATGCCACATGCCCATAATGAATGCAAAATCTAATCTTGTATAGACATAAATGTGTCTGCCAAAGTGGTCTTTCTGTGCTGTAAATGACTTTCACAAAGTGGTAGCATACATTCTATTTTCCGTCACTGGTGATTTGATTTGTGAACAGATATGTCATTGAACTAAATGTTTTCCTTTGAAAGTAACAAATACTTCACAGGTTGTTTTTTTTTTTCCAAAAGAAAAATAGTCGATAAGTATTAAAAAAGGGGGAGTGGCTAATACAAAAATATTTGCAGCTGTATCCAAAGCAAAATATAGACAGGAATGTTGAAAATCCCAGCAACAGAGGGAAGGGAAGATGAGGTATGAGAGCATCAGTCCTCACCTCTGCAGTGGAAAGAAGGAAATGACCTCCTCGGGTCAAAGTCGCTCCTGCAGTTGGACAGAGAATGACTCTATCTGGTGCAGAACAAGATACCGGAGTGGTGCAGGGTAGCAGATATAGGTACACCCTTCCCTCGCCTATTGACTCCTCCCTTCAGAGCCCAGTATTTTTAGGTTTCATCATTTCCTAGAAACCAGCAGTAGCTGAGAAACCTCCTGACAAAGCCTTTGGGTTGTATTGCTCTTAATGCTGTCCCACCTGGCGGCCGGCAGTGCGGCTGCTCTTGGTTACGGCGTGACTGCTCTTCCTTACGGCGTTAGCAGAGCCGGCAGCAGCCGCTGGGCTCAAAGCTGTAGCTGTGCTCATGAGCCCCGCTTAACAAATGGGATCCCATTTTAACACAGATTTCTGGTACAACATGGAATGTAGTTTGTCTCATCTTCATTGGAGCCTGACTGTAACTGTGGTTCGCTAAACTGCACTAGAAATAGCTGACTTTCCAGAGGAAGGCTGAGCCAACTTTTGGGGAAAGGTAGTGATACGCTAACTCCAGAGGAATTACAAAACATGAGATGTTTTATTAGTCTGTTTTGTAAAGACTTCATAGTTTCTATACTTGTTCTGCTTTTATTTATACTATTGCAACCAACTGATGAAAAATGTAGATAACTCTCATCTTCGTTGAAGGTTTAACTATTGAGTTCATTGGTTGTGGTTAGCAGAGTGGATGACGTGAGGGTCCTCAGAAATTGGTCAAACCTTCTAGAAAAGGTAAACCTTAATATTCCAGGGTGAAATAAGAGAGGAGATGAAAGAGATTTATCTGAAGGAGTTTCACACTATCATTATGCAGTCCATAGAAGACAAAGCTCATAAAAGTGCAATTGCTATTCGACATTTATTAATGACATTAAAATGGAGTGCCCTAATAAGGGTGGGTTCAGAGTAACTGGGCTGGCCTGAGTCAGCCATTTCTACAGTGACAGACTCCCTGAATGGTATTGCCCAAGGTGCTTTTCACATTTCCCTGTTTTCTGAAGTTCTCTCCACTCAGTTCACCTTTTGCTTGGGTGCTTTTCCTGCTGGAAACCCACAGGCACATAGAGCATCATGGAGGCTCATGTTGGTGTAACCAAGCCAAGTCCTGGGGGATCCTACGCACCTGCGTGGTTGACCACAGGGTACAGCTGTCAATACGGTCAATCAAAACTGTGCACAGCAAAGGTGCTTTTTGCATTTGCAAAAAGGCTTTTAAGAATGAAAAGTTCTGTAGAAATGGCCAGCACCAATGCAAGCTTCAGCCATTGTTCAAACATCACAGTAAGCATAATATATTATAAAAAGGAATAGATTATTTGTCCAAAAACATTGAACCTGTTTTTGAAATAGAGGTTCCATCTTGTAACTCTATATTTTGAAAATATTTCACGTGCTTGTTTTATTTAGCGGATAGACTTGTCAAGTCTTGGAGTCAGGGACTGCTGCTTATGTTTGCGTACGGAACCTAAAGCTACTCTCAGGTGAGTTATGCGTCTAAGGTTGGACTTGATACATATAATACATACAGTAATTAACAGTAATTCATCATCATCATATCATCAGATATCTTCTAGCTGTTAATACTATCCTAAACATCTTTCCTTTTCAAAAATAGCTTTTTAAAGATGTGTAGTGCTCACAGTGATTATGTGATAACTAGCTGAAACAACCAGCCACTCCAAATTCAGTTCCTAAAAGGAGCCTAATGTTTGGGTACAATGATGATTACATTTGCTGTGTAAAAGAACCAGCTGTGTTCTGTTTCCTCAGCAGGGCAAAAGGCACGTACTGAGAACTACTGGTTATTTGCCTAATCCCACATGCGTTCCTACACAAATACGGACATTGCTTAGTACCAATTTTAATCAGCCCAATATTTTAATATTGAATAGAAACACTCCAGGGATGATTTTCGTTGTTCTATTGTTGGTGAATTTCTTTCAAGGAGGAAAAGCATAATTTAACATTCAGGAGTGAATTACAGTAGTGCTCTGACACAGGATAAAACCACAAGAACAATAGGCAGAAGATAGTATTTGAAATTGTCTTATCCCTCTCAGTGAGAAGGAGAAATAAGTATATAAAAGCATTTGCTTCTTGAAAACATGGGTTATGAAGAGACATTTCTGGCTGGTTCATTTGATAGGAGCGTGAAACTGCTGGAGAGAGAAGTAGGGAAAACTCAGGTTCATATGGCTGAACCACGCTGTCAGGTAACCATTAGTTTTGATTTGTGGTATACCATTACGAACCAGTGAAGGGCAGCACTAACCAACTGTTTTAGGTAACTAGAAAGATCACTAATTATGTTTTGAGGTTTCAGATTATGTAAACATTAATTGTTTGACTAGATTTGCTATGAAGTTGGTTGCATTGTTGTATTACTGCAAAACAGTAACTTCAAGAGCATTCTGTAATCGTCAGCAGAATTCTGGAGCTACAAATTAGCAGCTTTTAATGGATTTTAAGAAAGGGCATTTCATTTCTTGAAAAGCTGAATCACTTGCTCAGAGTATGGTCAGTTCAATTGCTTTATTAGGTTATAGCATGGGATCTACACATCAAAACAGATTTTAGCAGATTGAGTTATGGTTTGTATCAGACATATGTAAATGATAATACAGATATTTTTGTAGTTCAAAACACAGGCAGTATGCTTTTCTACACAAGTTGGTAGATTAGATTAGTTCATTTCTTTCTGAAGTTTCCTCCAGGTTTTTTAGTAGGAAATAATGATTTGTATGTCTGATAAGCTCATATTTGTACTCAGTATAACAGGATATTGCAAAGAACTTTCACTGGCAATTTTATTTTTTTCCTCATGTCTGAAAATTTAGCTGTAAACTTGTACAAACTCTTTCAACATATTATCTTATTTACTGTGGTGTTTGAGAGGGAATAAATGAAAAGGTGCTCTACTATTTAGTATAACTTTAACTGTCCTATGCCCACGTGCACATTTAAAAATTACTTTAGCAACCTATTCTTCCCCCCAAAAAATAGTATCTTGATTTTCCATAGGAAGCTATGTTATACTATAAGTACCTGCCAACAATAGTTCATCTATTTACTTGTAAAAACAAAGCTATACATCATTCTGAATTTGAAGAATTTCTCATGGCTGTGAAAAACAGAAGAATCAGTCCTGTTAGATGATTAACTGAGTACTCTGTAAGTAAAGATCCTCACTGTGATTTTATAGTCGAGAAAGGTCTCTCCATGTATATTCAAATAGCTACCAACAATATGAATTTGCACGTTGTTCCTTTTCGTAGAGAAATTCATTATTCTAATACTAGGAGTATTTTAGTGCTAAAGAGAACATGTCTTGACTCAGCTCATAAATGCAAGCGTGCCCGCGTTCAGCCTTACTGTCTCCTCCTCATCCACGCCGCCCGCCGTAGCCTCTGGCCACCCAGCCAGCCTGCCATGGGGTCGCGCAGAGCCCGGGCGGTCCCCAGGGCTGAAGAGAGGTGGAGGAATGTGTCCGGGGTCTCCAGGAGCAGTTCTGAGAGGAGTGACTCCCGATGACCCTTTGGGCGCTACGCTGCCGATTAGCTTTTTAGACACATGATAAAGATTAGTGTAAAGCCCAGCTGTTGGGAAAGCCCTCGCCTATTAATCCAAAGGTGTCTACTTTAACCTCAGAAGTTTTGGGGTGTAATATAGAGAGATATATGTGTGTGTATATATATGAGTAATCATTGCATATGCCTCCACTGCAAGCAAAAAGCAAGTATGTGAGAAAAGTTTTGAACAGTTGCTAGAGTTAACAGAAGTTCTTGCTTTATCTGGAATTATTTTTGTGGCTTGATCTGCTCTGAATATTTGAAGTACTAACGTGAATTCAGATCATGCCACTTATTGTGTACTTGCAATGTTTTGCATGATGTGAATGCTTTAGGTTTTTTTTAAATATGTCCTTACGGAAGTCTTTCTGGCATACAGCTGGCCAAAAAAAGGTCCAGGTGGTGGCGAACAGAGTAGGAATGGCATCCGTGCCACTTCAGGCACAGAAAAGTAGGTGTTTGGTCTAAGCGAGTTACCTTGGCTCCCCAGCGTGAGGGGATGGGATGGGCAAGGCTTCATCCCGTGTAAGAGATCTAAGTTAGGGAGGAGGAATTACAGAGGGGACCCAACTGGGAGTCGTAAGGCTTACGGGTCGGCTCCAGCTGAGCGATCCCCTGGGCACCGTCTCTGCAGCCCAGGGACGGCTCTGCCGAACCGCTTTTGAGAGAGCTGCTGGTTTTATTTCCTCGCCCGCGCTGTCACACAGACGTGTGCCTCCTTCAGCCTCGCGGCAGTGGAGGCAGGTCGTCAGGGCCAGATGGCTCTAGTTGTTTTCTTTCTCTAGCAGACTTGTATACTAACTAAACGTAGATATCAGGATTTTCACATTCCTATAGTCAACAACGTTTATTTATATTTAAATTTCACCTGCATTGCAAGACACTTATTACTATATCTAATATGAAAGACTGTCCAATTAATTCAGGAAAAATTCCCCTTCTCCTTTTAAGGGATTAAAATAATATTTTATGGGACGCGTCTGGGACACTGGTTGCTAATTAAAATGGGGACATTTGCTGCAATAATGGTTTTTATGTTGGAGAACCAAACAAATAGATCAGTTTATAGAAAAGATGAATGAATCAACAAATTAATTAAATGATTAAAAGCTTAAGCTGTCACTGAAGTTTTTATGAAGTTTAAAACATCTATCGATCTGAAGTTTGATCAGTAATATTTATAAATTTATTCTCATATACATATTATGATATAATATGTGTCATATATTACTGATACTCATATCGGTAATATTTATAAATTTATTCTCATATATATGTATATTCTCCTATACATATATACATATGTAATTTATTCTCTCATTCTCAATACACCATTACTACTGTTTTCTCTTGTATTACAAGTCTGCTAGGTTACCAGAGCAGGCCCCCGGCACTTCAGCCTGAACGCTGCCTACCCGAGCCACTGCCGTTGCTTGGACATCTTGAGGAGCTCTGCTGTCCATGCACTGGTAGGGCTTCCATCTGAAAAAAAAAATAAGAGCAGGAGGGAAAATGTTTCCCCAAGGTGAAATTATACCACGCAGGCGCATCGGTTGGCTAGCGGCGCGTGCTGGGTGCGAGAGCCGGCCGAGGAGAGCTGGCGCGGCTGTCCCGGCTGCCGTACGGGCAGGGCTGCCGTGTCCCAGAAGGCTGTGGCTGGAGAGGGAGGGAGAGCGGTCCGGGGGTCTCGGCCAGTGCCTCCTCCCTCGGGACAGGATTGCCTTTCTGAGCAAGAACAGTGGAGCGGAGAAGGCCGAGGAGCAAAGACTGTGTGAGTTTGGCTGTTGGCAAAAAACAAGAGCTGGAGGAGAGAGGAGGAGAGAGGAGGTCAGACTCGTGTAAAACAGACCCGCGTCGGGCTCGTGATCTCGGGCAGCAGGGTAGTGCACCGCTGGAGATGTCTTTTGTTTGTTTTTGGAGGTCTGTGTTTCTCCAGGGCTTTGAAGAGTAAGGTTTCTGTGGGCAAGTGTTTCTTTTCCTAATCTCTTGTTCCTTGTTTTCTTGACACATCCTCTGAAAGGGCATTATATCAGACATCACACACAGTTGTGACCTTGATGCCACTGGGGAAGCGTGCATGCGAGTCCTCCCCTTCTCTGAGTTCGGACCTTTTGAGGGGTCCAAGGACTGATTTCGGGACTTGAGAGGATGGGTACTCGCTGTACCATGCTCCAAAAAGGCATGTACAGAGAATAAAAGATGTGAACCTGGAGGTTTCTCTTATAAAATAGAGCTTGAAAAGGACTGCATACAATAGACAAGTAATTCCAGAAATGCAAAACTGGATCAAGCTGAACCTGGGCTTTGCTAAGAGCGGAAAGCTGGGCAAGGACATGGCTTACTGGTGAAACAGAAAGTACGAAGGATCTCCAAAGGCAAATAGTTTAACAGAATTATTTTTTTTCAGGCTTATGCACAAACACAAAAAAAAGATTAGAAAGAAAAGTTTCTGAAATCAGAAGTTAAATGCTACAGGGATGCATTTACCATCCACCTGTGGTTCATGCTAAAGCTATTACTGCTTTCAACATGTGCAGAGCCCAGATTTGGCCCTTTCAAAGACATCCGTAATTTGTCCTTTGGGCCTTCTACCCTTTTCGCCTCTGATTTCAGCAGCTTTGTTTGCAGATCTGGGGCTGGGTTTACAGGGACCGAGAACTGAGAGAGCACGTTTTGACATTAGCATCTGCCACACTGGGGAGCCTGGCCACTGGCTTCCAGTCCTGCCCAGCGTTTCACGCAGGTCAGAATTGACATCAGCTAGAGCTGTAATTTTGAGTATTGGCCATGTGTATCCTTCTGATTGTCTAGTTTGCAGTGGCCCTCTGTATTTTTTCCTAAACAGAAAAATGGTAATTAAAATTATATGAGGAATATACAATTGGGTGTTGAAGCAGTAGAGCACAGAGAGCATAGCCAACATATGTAAGAACATAAACTAAAATACTTGTTCTCATTTTTCATATTCTTCTCCTGATGGCTGAAATCAGAGATTATATCCAGAATGAGAAACATTGTGCGCTTGACTAATATATATTGCAACATTTCAAAAATGTATTGTTTATAGAAAGTCATAAAAATATTATTTTACATTTGTAGATATTTAGTGGCATGGATCTAAATGATATTTTTACAGGAAATAAAAACATGCTGCTCTGATTGGAATCTGAAGTGACTCTGCTGGAACAAGCCATAACGGGCCTCACCAGCAGGCAAAACGGGGCAGGGGAGCCAGTGGGAAGATGCTAAATACTCCTATGAGAGTCAAGGCAGTACAGCTTATAACTGCAGATGCTGAAGCTTGTAGGTAACTCTACTTAGGGGAATAATTTCATATTAGTTCTTAGGGGTTCTTTTGTCTTTGTAATTGCATTCTCGTGTAAATAAATATGCAGGATATCTTACCAAACAGAAAACAGAAAGTCTCTTGCAATAGGGAATTGCAATACTTAGAGTCATGTCATGTCACAAGTTGTTGCCTGAACACCCATTTACTTCTGAGAAGCTTGGTCCGGCTGCCCTGAAATAGCTGCTTACGCCATTCAGATTCTTATAAAAAAAAATTCTATTAAAATTGGGGTCTGAACTAGTCTTTTGTGTTTTTTTTAAAGGCCTTGTTTTGCTCAGCCCACCAATCTGAGACTTCAAAAGATAAGCATTTCTCAACATGAACGGCCTGAAATGTATTTTACAAGAAAGCCATTAGAAACATTATTTTCTAATACATTTCATAGTTTATTGATGCTGAGTATTGCAAAAAATTACGAAGAAATACATCTAGAGTAATTTTGTCACTGGACCATCATAGAAAGTGTGATTAGTCTCATAATGAATAATAAACAATGTGCAGCTGTAACTGCAAAGAAGCAGCACGTGAATGACTGCAATAGCAGTCTCATGAGCTAATTGTGGGTGTTAAGGTCCTCTGCTCTTCCCCAAATGCAGAAGTGAGCATCTAGCGGCACGAACAATTGCTGTCCCGTCATCTTTCATACGCGTGCTGCTAAAAGAGTATGGAAAGTGAATTGAGATGTGTGTCAAAAATGACATTAACGTGGAAAGTCTATTCCCTTGCCATGGTGCTCTGTAGGATAACTTGTGCGTGGCCGTCTTACTGCAGCTGTGGTCCTATCGTTATGACCATCAGATGCCCCTGCTTACTTATTTCTGCATCCTTTGATTCACAGCAAATGAAAACAAGAAGGTCCATTTCAGCTGTATGCATGTTCTCCAGCTGATCTAACAACTTCATCTGTTTTCTCCTGCAGGTAGGCTTCTTCACTCCCATCTGCCATGTAATCTCTAAACTGTTGTGGGAATTGCATCAAGCAATGTTGGTGTATCAGATAAGAGAGAGGCATTTACTGTGGAACAGATAAACAACTTCTTCCCTTTTTACAGTTTTGAATCAATTAATTAATAGATGGTTAGTTGTTCATGTAGCTTGATGGGTCCTTGACAGCATCCTGAGAAGGCGGGAATCCTTGGATAGTGTTATTGCACCAGAGTGACGTAATACATGTGACATCATCCTCTACCACAGTGGTTGTTAGCAGGACTATGGAGTTAATCCAGCACCCTGGGGATTTCTGTAGAAGCTATTCTAGTTTTACCCTGGCAGATACTAAAAAGAATAAGGGTACCAGTATGTTCTTTTTAAAGCCATCTTTGCTCCACCCTCTGTGTTATATTAACCATACCTCAGTCATCCATCTATATCTGCACCTCTCAATCCTATTACCAATTACTGGAACCAGCCACTCTCCATATGTATTTTAGAAATTAGTCTCTGATTATTAAATCATGACTGCATGTTAACACCCATTATTTTTATAAACCCACTGCAGACTCCCATGCATTATAAATAAATTGTATTAACTCCAGTTCATATGAAATATTTATAAATATTATGGAAAGGGCTCACTTTCTGTGCATAGTTATTAGACATTTTAGATTATAGAAGATTGCAAATGGTCAATTATGTAAAAATATGAGAATACAGACTTAAAACTAGGCTCATAATCCTATGACAAGAGAGACACACAAACCCAAGATTCCAACTGGGTTCAAGAAGAGTGGCATGCTTTATGTTTCTTAATTATCTTTATTTCCCAGTGGTATTGCTATTGCCAGAGCTCAATTTACTATGTGCCAATGAAAGAGTAATAAGTTGCAGAGACACTCCTATATCAGATGAGAGAGTTTCACTCTCCTGTGTTGTCAGAAAATAAACCCATAGAGGACAAGTGGTTTTAGCTATGCTGTGTTTGACTTAGAGCAATTCTGGAGTTTGGGCAAAATTTAGTTGTGAAGTAAATGGTTCTCTTCTTACCAAAAACCCTGCTGGAGACGGGCAATGAGGCTGTTAATGGCACTGAATGTTCAGCAGCTAATAGGAATTAAAAATCTAAATTTTTTTTTTTGCAAATCTAGGTCATAACTCCTGAGTCTTTGAAAATATCCCCCAGTGTGGTAATAAAAACCAGAAGCCAGACCAGGAGTACTGAGGCTGCTAGTTCATAGTACTCTTGTTTATAGAGTAGGAAAGGACATAGCTGAGTGACAGGAAGACGTCTGTGTTTTTTTTTTAAATATCCATCCAGGTTGCACTGAATCCAATGGAAAGCATCTCTGCTTCTCTGGGAGAACCTGGGGGGGACCAGTGGCAAATATCTCCAAAACCTTCAGCCTGGTGGTCCAAGCTGGCCTATCACGCAGCTGCCCGTTAGTTTGCCCACCAGGGATGAGAAGCTTTTGAGAAGTTTTACCTTTTTGTTTTGGTAAGGAAGCTCTTCTAAGAGGACTCGTTATGGTCTTTTACATAAACACGATAAACCTGTTTATCTAACCTCCTCTCATCCACAGCTTCTTCTAACTAAATCTAGGTTATGTCCCTAGTTAGAAAATTTAATTAATAAATAAGTTAAATGTTTGTACAGCACCTTGAAGCTGTAAAGTGCTGTCTAAATCCCGAGTACTAGCAAGTCTCTCAATTATGATACCGCGTGTTCATACAAATATATTTGATGTCCTCAGAACATTCAACTTGGATGAAGTGGAGCATACTTCCTGTTGAGAATAGATTTTGCTGGTTGGAAACCATTTCATGATTGTATGAAATGCAGACTGCTGTCATAGCATCCAGTTCAGGAAAATAATAACATAAAGAAACCTAATTTGCAGCATTAAAACTGCATTTTCTAAATATTTGGAAGCAAGAGTAAAAGATTTCAAAGAATACCCTCTTCCTTGCTTAATCTGAACTGTGTTGCTTTGCTGATTGTGGGAGCACCTGCACGTTTTATTACAGCGGTATTGCATTTGGCTGTAGTTAATGGTCTGACTGTTTTCATTATGTATTTTTATGAGTTTATCATTTGGACATTTTAAAATGGAAACATAATGAAAATCGTAATAGAATTAGGAAGCTTTTCTCTAGAAGAACAATCTTCTCCATAGCCTGTGCCTACCACTACTATTTTTCTCATCGCAGTTAAGCAGAGGAGGGTGCCAACTTTGGGAGCACCAGGACTTGCTGTGAACTCCAGGACTACAGTCAGGGAGAAGGCTTGCTCTAAACCGGGCTTGCTGTCACTGTGGTTGCAGGAGAGATGTAATAACATGCATGATAAGACTAAGAGAAAATGTAGTCTGAGTCCTCTTCTATTTTCATGCTTAAGACAATGACTTCTCCCTGTATATATCAGGCTGCACTTTATTACCATAAACTTTCTTTGACTTAAAATACCCTTAGCATTCTGATTCTCAAGTGTTGAAGCTGTCAGGCAGTGCCTCAGCAAGCAGAATCTATTTTTTCCAGGGAAATATTTCACATCATTACAATGCTTTTCAACCCCAACTAAGGATAGTTTATGAACTGCAATGTCACCCCTAAAGCCAGTAAAGAGGTTACATTTTGCTGTGATGGAGAAGAAAAATTGTGCCTAGGGACACCAGAGAATGCACATACATTTTGGGTAAAGAGCTGTTAGACTTCTAACAGCCATGTCAGAATTCATATGCTTGTAATTGAAAACTGATACTGGATAATTAAGCCATGCCAACAGATAGCCTCAAAGATATGCTACCAAGGATACAGCATGCTATTCATGGCATTGAAAAAGCTTTAAGGTAGAAAACTCTGAATTGCTCACCATTAGGCTGGCTCTGCTGCCACTGAAGTAAAAAGTAGAACTCTTGTCAGCCTCCGTAGGAACCACGCTGCACTACTGACACGCGCGTCAGATAATTTCATCATTAATTGCATGACCAAATATCTTAATTGTAAATCTGACTCAGCCTTACTCATCAGTAACATAATAAAAGTATAGATGTGCGAAGGGCAACTGTTCTCACGATGACTATCAAGCCTTCAGTGTTATGGGTCTTTTTGCCAGATGAAATTAAAGTTGAGAGGAGATAGAGAAAACCGCATTCGGAATAGGGGTCTGATAAGAAATAGCTGCTTACGCGGTGATTAGGAGGTCACCTAAGTGATGGTTAAGAGAATAATTCCATGAACTTGAGCACTAGCCTGCTTATGCGTTGCTTTCCCTCCGCTCCCTGGGAGCCGCTGTGCTCCGGCAGAAGTAACAAGTCACGGCAGGTAGGGCTGCCAAGGGCTGCCCGGGTCCCCGGCCTGCGCCCTCCCTCCCGCGGGGTCCCTGGGTGCCCCGCTCCGTCACGCCTGCGCTGCTGCCGGGCTGGGGGCAGCGTCCACGCTGCACAACTGCTTTCACTGGCAAAAACTAGCTGGCCTAAAACTCTCCTTTCGCAGCTTCATGACCCTTGGTCATGATGCTTTCTGAGACCATGGTTAATCCCCTCCTTTTACGTCAGCCATTACCCTGAAAAGCATTTCTGAATGGTGCTCGGGTTCCAGGGAGCTTCTCCCTTCCAGGCTAGGGCCATTTGCTTCTTGCAGTTGCTCTTCGTAAGCCAAAGGCAGGTTTTTTCTGCTGTTCTTGCTTTAAACTCTATTTTCTCTGATATTTTCTATCCTAGGGAAATCAGATGACAGGCAGAACTACAGATGGAATTAAACTGAGTAATCCTGAAATTCATTATTCCAGACTTCTACCTATGTTTTGCATTTCTGAAAGCTGGTAGTGATTTTTCTGTGCATAATTTATCATTGGTGCAACCATTTCTTGTCTCACCTTTTCCCTATCGTATGAACTGAGACCAAGCCCATAGAACAGAAACACCCTCCACTTCTCTGCCTGACACAGTACTGAGACCTGCTGGTTTCTCTGCCTGTGATCCCACACCTGCAGCACCGCTCTGCCTTGTTGGACTTTCCTTAACTATCTCATGGTTTTTGTATTAGATACATGAGATGATATCGCAGAGGAATTGAGCTGTCTTCAGCATAGGCTTTTCGCTCCCGTAACACAGTGGCCGTGGGAATGGGTGGCTCTACTTTAGCCTGCTCCTACTAATTTGGACACCCAGTTCTCTGCCATAGCTTCACCAACACACAGGACTGCTGTTTAGCCACACACGTGTTCATCTCATACCTGCTTAATTGCCTAAATCTCTGATTTCCTGTTTACTTTAAATCTTGTTTTGCAGATGAATTTTTTGATGTGTCATTTGGGTGTAGAAGCTTCTCTTCTTTTCCTGTGGGTATCTTTCAGTTGAGGTACCCCACCAGCACAGTCTCCTTGGTCCTATGTGACCTCAAAGGACTTCTTGTCCACAGGAACTTCAAATCACTATTTAAGCTGATTAGTAAAGAGCATTTACTATAGATACTAAAATCCCAAACACTTAGGAGATCTTCACACTGCATAAGCTATTATGCAGCATCTACAGAGGACACCAAGCTGGGCAGGAGTGTTGATCTGTTGGAGGGTAGGAGGGATCTGCAGAGGGATCTGGACAGGCTGGATCGATGGGCCGAGGTCAACTCTATGAGGTTTAATAAGGCCAAGTGCAGGGTCCTGCACTTTGGCCACAACAACCCCATGCAACGCTACAGGCTTGGGGAGGGGTGGCTGGAGAGCTGCCCGGCGGAAAGGGACCTGGGGGTGCTGGTTGACAGCCGGCTGAACATGAGCCAGCAGTGTGCCCAGGTGGCCAAGAAGGCCAGCAGCATCCTGGCCTGTATCCGCACTAGTGTGGCCAGCAGGACTACACCTTGAATCCTGTGTTCAGTTTTGTGCCCCTCACTACAAGAAGGACATTGAGTTGCTGGAGTGTGTCCAGAGAAGGGCAACAGAGTTGATGAGGGGTCTGGAGAACAAGTCTCATGAGGAGCAGCTGAGGGAACTGGGGTTGTTTAGTCTGGAGAAGAGGAGGCTGAGGGGAGACATCATCGCTCTCTCTACAACTACCTGAAAGGAGGTAGTGGAGAGGTGGGTGTTGGTCTCTTCTCCCAAGTAACCAGCAATAGAACGAGAGGAAATGGCCTCAAGCTGCGCCAGGGGAGGTTTAGACTAGGTATTAGGAAAAATGTCTTTACTGAGAGAGGGGTCAAACATTGGAACAGGCTGCCCAGGGAGGTGGTGGAGTCACCATCACTGGGAGTGTTCAAAAAACGTGTGGATGTGGCACTTCAGGACGTGGCTTAGTGGGCATGGTGGTGTTGTGTTGATGGTTGGACTTGATGATCTTAAAGGTCTTTTCCAAACTTAATGATTCTGTGATTCTGTGATATCACTGTTTGTCTTTTTTTTTGAGATAGTCACATAAGTCTTAAATTTCAGTTCTCACCATGAGCAATTTCCAGTGTTGGTCAAATGTTTTCTGGTGGTTCCTGTTGGTTCTTGGCTGTCACCTGGGGTAGCGACCTGAGCTGTATTTTTGGTGTATGCCATTTCATTCTTGGGAATGATTAGGAAACCTAATACAGAGTTGGGAGATTGCTGTGTTTTGTTTCCAGGCACTGAGCTTCTTCACCCACCATATTGTCCAACTGGTAAAAGTTGCAGCTAGTGTCTAAAGTATCTGTTGTATTTGTTGGGGAATTGACGGATGATCACAGTGCGGATCCTTTCCTTGTTTCTTCAGTGAATATTAAGACTTTTTCATGCTTTACTGGGTGAAATCCTATATTCATTTATACAAATATAATAGTACTAATTTCCACTGGATTATATCGTTAAAACTGAGCAGAATTTAATTTATTACATTTTGTTTAGTTGAATGCAATTTCTAATTAAAAAGTAGTCGTTCCTATGATACTTTTTGCATTCTTTGTAGCACGTGTGCATGTTAAAGAAATGTATAGTGTATATTGAGATCATACTAACTGGTATGAGGGCTTCCAGAGCAATTGCTTTAACTGAAATCTACAGTAAATAGAAGAATAAAACCCAATGTAAATATCAGTAGCTTTATAGCTTCCCATAGCACTACATGGAGTGCTACAGGAAAGCAGTCAATTTCTATACAGGCTTTATTTTTCATCTCTGGTTTTCCAGCAGATACAGCAATCTGGAGCTGAAAATGCACAAAAATATTTGCTTTCAAATAAGCAAAACGCTTTCTCCAGCACTCTTGTCCAAGCGCCTATCAAGAAATGGCCAGTGAGACGTGTAAGAGATCCCCAAGCTACAGCTCTGTTAGCCTGGCTGAGATGAGGACCCCTTGACACATTCGTGTGACGCTGTGTGGTGTGAGACCCCTGCCCGTCCCGGCCAAGGTGGTGTGTCCACAGCGCGAGGTGGGCCGGATCCCCGTGGGATGCAGAGGGGCAAAGGGGTGCATCTCAGCCTCTTCCAGAGGTGAACACGGCCTCTCTTCTTGCCCCTTTGAGTTGTCCCATCTAATGAATCTTTAAAACCTTCCTTCGTCTGGTTCCAATTCTAGCTCTCCAGCTTCATTCTTCAGTTAGTGTGAAATGTATATAGACATAGAATATTCCCCAACAAAGTATATGAAGACAATTCTGCTTCCCAGTACTTATTAACATGTTATCTGGATGTGACTTCATTGGGAGTTATACTACAAATGTGCATTAAAATACATGCATGATTTAGCTGTTGAAATATTCTTAATTAACAAAATTAACAATATCGCTTTCACCGAGCAGTGGAAGAAATGAATCAAGCATGGGTGAGTGGAGTTGTTTTATTTTGAGGAGAAGTATGAATTGCACTTTCTTAAACCAGAATGCTTCCCAGTTCCCCACCCCACTCTGAAATGTGGAGTGCAGGGCCAGAAAGAGCTTGGGATCAGCCAGTCAAACCTGCTCTTGCTGTTAGACCATTCAGTTTCTCCCTGCTTGCTATCAGGCTCAATAACTTACTGAATTAATAATTAAAAATACGTTCTTAATTTTTAGTTTTAATTAATCTGCCTTCAGCTTTCAGCCTTTGCTTCTTGTTACACTTTTTTCTGCTAGATTAAAGATCCCTTTAGTGCCTGGTATTTTTTCCCCACGAGGTGCTTATCTGTTGTAATCAACTCACCACTCAGTCTTCTTCTTGATAAGATAAACAGATTGAGCTGTTCAGGTCTCTCACTGTAAGGTATTTCCTCCAGCCTAAAATAATGTATGGGTGCCTCTTCTGCACATTCTTCAATTTTTTTTTAACATCCTCTGCCTTACATGGCTTCTCATATCTAAAAAGAGCAATCTACTACAAAAATTGCTTTTTTTTTTCCCCCCTAAGGAACAATCATCATACGGTGACCCTATGCAAGCCTCAAAATAACAAGAACTGGATTTCTTTTGACAGCACTCATTTATTAGGCAGCGAGGCCAGCTGAATGTATGTGAATCTTACTGCTTCGCTTTCGCCTGAACCACATTGCTGCAAAATCCTCCGATTCCTCGTGGGGGAGGCGAACGGTGGCGCGTGTCCCCAGGAGGGGCCGCTTAGTCGTGTCACTGCTGCTGGCGTCTTGGGCTGAAACCCGGAGGCTTTGTGCAGGGCGCAGGACTTGCGCCCGGCACCAGGACGAAGCGAGGGATCGTGCCGTGGCCAGCCCCGCTGTGCCAAGCCTGGGAGCGTGCTAATGCCGTAGCGATTTGGTGATGTTAAACATAGCCGACATCAAGCGGTAGCAAGCGTAGCGTGGGTGGGAGCGCTCGGGGGAGGCAGGCGGGTCCGATGAGTGCCGCTGGCGCTGCAGCCTTCGCCGGGGGCAGAGGGGAGGTTTACCCTGGCTGTGCGGGGGGGCTGAGGGCAGGAAGAAGCTGCTTCCCCACGGGCAAACGTCACGCAGACCCCTTGTTTACTACTCGTGGTACTCACTGGTATTGTTGGTAGCAATGTGGTCCAGGAACCAAATGGCATCAGCCATTGTAAGTTTAAAAAAATTGTGATTTGCCCGAATTTGGTAACTACCTCACTTTAAAATACAGAGTAAGTTGTACATAATTAAAAAGGCAGTTTTAGGGCTAGTAAAAAGAGTAGAAGAATAAGAGACATACTAATTAAATTTCTCTCTAATCTATATACCTGGTGGCATCAAATTGCCTTTTAGAAGTCAAAGCGAGTTACAGGCGAGCTCCTCCTGATGCTGTCTTACAGAACCTGGCTTTTCTGCTGTCTGTACCCACAAACCTCCACATGAGTGCAGGGGAACAGCCCACAGAGACTTTGCTGCGTGGCCGGGGTCTAAATAGTCAAAAATGCCTGCACTCTTACACAGGAATGCTATATATGGTGAAACACGTGGCATTCGTGCCTTCAGCTGCTGAAGGATCACGGAGATGATGTGCTGGGATTTCAATAGTCGTCTATGACCGAACAATCATGGTTCAATAGTTTTTCCATGCTGTTTAAAAAAAGCTGTTTAAGAAATTGCTAATACCTCATTTAAAACCTTGATCCTTTTGATGTGATGACAGGGGGTCAAGCTCGGAGGTGGTGTCATAAACAGAAAGATATGAATGTTCAGCATATCGAAGTATTCATTAATGACTCATAAGCAAGTACGCCTGGGTACTAATTGGAGTTTTTTGTGCAGAAGGATTGTATTTATGGGCTCCAAACAATCCAACTTATTTTCATTCTGCTGCTTGCGAGGCTATCTTTTTGGCAGGGAGAACTCATTAATCAAAATCCTTCCTTTTGTAAATGACAGGGTATTGGGAGGTGGGGAGAGAGGAGGGCAGGTAGAACATGCATCTGAAATGCCAGAGAGATGCTGCACTGATACAGCTCATACCACCAGATACTGAAAGGGATGTCAGAAAAGAGGAAAGCCTCTATTCTAGTGCTCCTTATGTCAGTGCATCATTGATGAAACCCAGCTCTACTTCTGCATGTGAAATCTGAAGTTACACTTTTATGATCCTTTTATATCTGTTAATTTTTTTAAAGCAACGCAGCTAAAATCCAGTCTGCTTACATCAAAGTATTTGAATTAACACGTTACGTTCTTGGCTGATGCGATTTTCTCATTGTCTCAGGGTTCTTGTTGGAGTGAGGGTTTGTTGGGTAGCTGTGGGGTTTGGGCAGAGAGCCCAATCCTGATCCCAGCGGGTATGGGGTACCCCCTTTCTGCTCATGTGCCGTGGTTGCTCTCCAGCCGCCTGAGGCAGCACAGCCTGGAGGGCGGGCTGCGCGGAACAGCGGCAGGGTGCACGGGGTACCTAGAAATAGAGAACTGCTACCTATGTGCTTAACAACGTGCAAGGGAAGGCTGCAAACGTTTCCTTGGCTTGCTTCCCTCAAGCTAAGGCCTCTGCTGTTTTGACATTTTATTGTTCTTGAGCAAGAAACAGATATAATTTAAACAGATTAAAAAAGGTATCTCCACCCTTTTAAAGGACTGAATTATGCATTCTCTGAAACAATTTTCTTGGCACAGAAAACTTGGTATTTAAGCTCTTTTTGCTTACTATGTATCATAGGCTAACAGATAGGGATTTTGCATGTTTCTGCTGGCAGAACCACCTTTTATCCTGTTCTAGCAAGGCCAGATTGATCTATTTTTGAAGATAATAAATATGTCATTGACCCTGTCTGCTACCACACTTTACGAATTCATTAACACTTTCCTGTGTTGTATTATTTACGGTCCTATACAGCTATGCAAAGAGAGCTCCAGCTATTGTACTGTAAATCACTGATACACCGACTGAAAGCAGCTGCTGTTAATGAGATAGCTCACCTACCACTCGCATGTCAGAGGTGTTATTAAAAGCAGTATGATGTGCACAACTTTGGTGGAGGCTGAATTTGTGTCTGTAATAAATGGAGGAAAAATAGACAGGATGGTTGGCCACTCCTGAGCAGAGCGTCCATGATGCCGACACTTTGCAAAGAACATTAGAGAAATTAACTCCTATATCCTTCTGATTAACCAGCTTTTCAAAGTCTAGCATAAGCTCTTTACTCTTTGGAAGGAAATACTTCCAAGGAGGATAGAGAATTGTTTCTAATGGAGGTAATCTTCTAATAAATTGCTTCTGACCAAGGGGAGACTTGGAGGGGCAAGGTAATCCCAGAGTAAAGTTGATTTAACTTCTCCATTATCCTCAGAAAGGCTCTGGGATTGGAGCTTTGAAGAGCGTTATGTGACGTTTTTAAAAGGTTTCAGCAGAGGCTTACACTCCTATAATGTTAAATATGTTTTCTGAAGTGATGAGATTCTTACCAGGGACGAGACATGAGCAACATTTTTGTGTGTGCACTAAAGCAGGTGACATTGTCTTTTTGACAAGGTTACAAGATGCAAAAATACTTTTTTGTTTTCTTCTGAGTACAGTCTTACTACTTTCCCAATTAGCAACAAGCAATTGTTTTACATTTTTTCTCTGGAATTCAGCAATGTACGTGTAGGAAGCTGTGCTTTTGGTTTGATTCCTTGTGGACACGACTGTACGTCCAAGCTGCGCCTGATGCAACCTTTGCCCACGCGCTCTAGGTCTGGCGTGAAGCGCGTTGGCAGGAGACGTTGCCAAGGCTCGCAGTGTAGCTAGCTGCCCTCACTGGCCTGTGCCTAAAGAGAGTAAGAGTCTGCAAGTCTGGAGAACTGGCACCTTTTTCATTCGGGTACAAGAAGGAAACCTGAAATTGTCATTTTTCAACAGCACGTACTGATTTGCATTGCAAGGCTGAGAAGAAAACATGCATTTCAGCCGCTTTGACAGCTGGCCTTCTGAATTACACTTATCAGCCCTATTAGCCCAGCGGCCTTTGGCAGAAGAGGGGCAGGGTTGGTCGTGTTGTTCGTGCCGATCAGGGACAATGCATGGCTCTGGACTTCTGCATTCTCTTCAGCACTTCGGTGGCATTTATAAATGTGACAGCTGCGAATTAGCTCAGCCGTTTACAGGCGGGATTGCACATGGCTCGCTGACAGGGAAGGTGCAATAGATTTTTTTTCTTCCCTTCACTTAGTGTCTGATATCCACCAGGAAAGCTGCGGCAGCTGAATATAATAGCGGTCACAAGCCTTGATAACTCTGCTGATCTATTTGCCTTGCTAATTTCTCTAGACAGTTATGTTTGCATCTGCGGTCAGTCTCGGCAGGAGGATCTTCCTTTTACAACTCCGTGCGGTCGTGTTACGGGATAATGAAGATGAAGGAGGCGGCGCACCCGAATCCCTGCCCTCGAAGAGGACTGTGCCTCACCCTTGTCAGTTGTTGTTCGGGTGCTAATGGTGCTTCTACCTTGCAAACGGCCTGTTAGATCGGTGTTCCCAGCTGGATGGGGCTCTGTAATGAACAGTAAGGCATGGTGAGAAGTTCACGTAGCCCCTGCACCAGTACTTTGTCTTCCTTAGTGGGAATAAGGGAAAGAAGTGCCACAACCACTCAGCTTTTATTTTCAGAAATTTCTCTCTGTATTCTACTTAGCTTAAAAGTTTAAATTTTTTCTGAATTCCTCTGCTGTGGTAGACAGAAGTGAGCTTTTCCTTAGATTGTACTGGCATGTCTGTATACGAGGGTGTGCAGAAAGTGCCCGGTGGGGTGGGAAGAGAGGGGAAGGGAGCTCAGCTGGAGAGGCAGGGGGGCAGAAAGCAGCCCCAGCCTCACATCTGCCCGGGTTGGGGGAGAGAGGAGACACCCAAAGCCATGTTTTGCCTTGCAGCAGGCTGTGTGCTGGCAGGGTTGAGGCCAGGCATCCATCCAGACTGGGCCACTCCGTGGGTGGCCAGCAGGCGCTTGCCCGCGTCCCCTTCCCTTGGCGACAGTTCCTGCAAGCCACCAAGGGGTTAAACAGGGGAGACACATTCCTTCCTCCAGACACTAAAAAGTCTCACTGCTGCCTTCTGTATCAGCCACGAAAAGCTCCATGTCCTTACTGATGCTGGTGAGGTTCCCCGGTGCGTCGCAAACAGTTTCTAAGGGTGTTAAAACAGGGAGATGCTTTACCCCCTCAGCTCCGGGGGAAACCTGGACTTCTCTCGCCAGACCTCACCTCAGCAGCACCTCCACAACACCTTGGTGTATATATAGGCTTAATCATACTGCTCTCCTGTGTTCTATACCATGGGTTTGTGGCACAGAGTAGAGGATTGGTGTGGAAAACTATTTTCTCTCTTATAAGAGTTATTTCTGTGATAAACGCATGTTTACACACACACGCTCCTTCAGACTGTTAGAGAGTGGTCTCTTTTAATCTCTTCAATACCTCCCATACAATTCTGCACAGTCACCACCAAAATCAGTATCGTGGAAAATCCTTCCCCTTCGGCCCCCTCACATTGCTAAAATCCAATTTTAGCCTGGGAAAAAATTATTTAAAGGATTCATATGGGCAGGGCAAATTTTGTGACAGACTGGTCCAGAGCTCTGTCCTGGAAGCAGTCCTGCCTCTCAGCTGAGCCACTGCAGTATTTGGAATTTTTATGTATTAGTGATCTGGCACCTTTCTCTGGCATCTTATGCCATACAAAATTAGCCCAGCATATGGGTAGTGTAAATTGGAGGACATAAGTTTGAGTACTGAACAAACAGTGACTATGCTAATTGGCTTCATGGGCACGGAGTTTGGTGTCTGCAGAGTAGAATCACCTCAGGTATTTTACAATAAATAAATAATAAAAATTAAAGTCCCTGATTTGGGAATTTTTTTTTGTTTGGCAATGGTAAATATTTCCAGCCTCCTACTTACTGTATTAGAGTTTGTGTGCAGCCCAATTCTCTGCATATTATAATGAATGGCTCCTACAAACAGATGAGCCAGCATCTTTTTCCTTTGAGTTTTTAATGTAGCTGCGGCTGATAATAAAGATCGACGCATCCGAAGGTATTCATCAACTTCTAACATCAAAACAGTAAGGAAAGCAGGAATCACTGTGCTCATAAGAGCTGTAAATAGCTCATAAGACTGAACATCAATTTTCAAAAAATAAAGCTTGGTGTAAAAAGAAAACCCCAGAAAGATATATTTTACAATGAGATTTATTTTACGAATTTCTACTGACTACAGTGGTTTCCAAGCTTGCCAGACTGAGGTTTTTTTTATTTTTTTAGCTGCAAGTGTTTTAATGACCCTCATTCTTCCTCTGCTTGATCCTAATTCTGCAGCCCATGGTCACTGCTGGCTTCTGCGCCAGAGTGACCTACTGCACCGATAAACGCTGAGTCAGCAGCAGCACCGGCTGCCTTGCCCAGCCCTGCTCCTAAATCCCGCCTGGCAGAAGCACCCGACTGCCGCAGCGCCGAGCGTGTTCTGTGTCCTTCCAAGAGCCGTGGGTCCTGCCGGGTGAGGAAGGCAGGTCTGGCACGGAGAGGGGAGCTGGGACGCGTTGGGGGAGTCGTTTGCTGCCTTTAGGTCCCTGCTCTCAGTGCAGTTCTTGCCAAACACTAGCCTTGGGGTTTAGTGCTTTTACTCTTTCTTACTTTAATGCAGGGTGAACTTGTGCGAAGTGAGCGCAAGCCATTTCGGTTATCCTCTCACAATAAGAAAAAGGGTGGGGGAGAGGGAAAAGGCGAGAAGAAGGTGACATTGCCATGCTAAAGCCTGTGAGCAGGTATGCTTTTTCCGTAATGCCGTACAAACACACCTCAGTCCTCACATTAAATTTTACCATCTGTGTTTTGGGGAACATAGAAAGTGATCTTCCACATGGGGTATTTTGGCTTTTGGCTGTGGCTTTTTGGGGTTATGGAGGTATTCAGAAATTGAGAAGTGGGATCTAAGTGCAGTCTACAGAGGACTTCTTAAGCTGCCTTCATTCCTTGGGCTGCTTTGGAACACGAAGTACCTGCATTGTAGGTGCTGTTCCTGTAGAATAAATGAAGGAATTTGATACTTTTATCTGTCCTGGATGAGAGATGGCTGCTGTAGCTCTAACTTAAACATTATCCCCGGCTGGTCTTAAATCATAATTCATAAAAATAGAACATTATTCATGGTAAATGAGTAGAGAAATTCTCCTTCCTGTCATGCCCCTCCTTGATAACGTGATGATCATTACTAATGCTAAAAACATTAAGAGATATCCTAAACAATCTGCTTACCAACACAAGCCTTTATAACGGAGATATGTGTATATGTATATGTAAGACCCTAATAGTACTGTTATTGTAGTGCTGATGTTCTAAGGATTTAAATGGTCAAGGCATTGTAGAAGGATAATGCCTTTCATTAGATGAGCAGTTTTAGTTGGAAAACACTGGTAAATTTTGGTCTCGGTTCTCTGTCAGCCTTGCAACAATGCTGCCTCTTCATTGCAGTGCTCACACGTTCTTTGCCTGTTGTTATTTATGCTGCAGCTTGGGTTCCCTCTCTAATCATGAACAATTAAAAGCACATTTTTGTTGCTTTGGATTGCACCTCTGTGTAAGTATCTGTGGGAATAAAGTCCTAATGGTGGCCCCTCTAGCCAGAGGCACGCTAACAGTATATGTTGCTTAGAGATTTCCTGTTTATGGCTCTCCACAATTCTCCTCGGTTATTTTTCAGGCATACTGCTTTCTTCTTAAAATTGAATTGCAGAGTACTCCTCATCTGACAAGTCATGCAATAGGACAGCAGCAAACGCTGTAACTCCTAGCCAGTGTTTTATATCGCCAGCTGATCTGCTCTTTGTTAGGGGAGTCCGTTTGCTACGGTCCATGTACCTCCATTGGTGAGCAATGGCTTCATCTGCTGGCAATGCAAGTAACCTAATTTTGAGTGATTTTTAGAAGAGTCATGTCTACAATCTCCTCTTGGCTTTGCTATCTGCAAGATTTTATGAAGCAAAGGAGCTAGGACTGCTCCACCGCCCATATGCTAACTTCTGTCTTGATAACAACCTGAGGATTATGAGAAGAATCAGATGGGTGATGCCATAGTAATGAAAAGTTTATCTAAACATGAGCACAGACTTCAAAAGCAAAAAATCACGATCTACACTTGTGTTGGCTCTCACGTAGTTTTCATGAATTCTTATGCACACACAATAATGTGTTCTTGATACTCTGATAGATGACTATGAGAATAGTCACTCATCCTGAAACCTGAGCATCAAACGCTTTCACCCTTTCTAGTACATAATTTTTAATTCTTTCCAAACAAAGCAGCGTAAGTCAGGCAGTGCAAAGCTTGGCAGGTAGCAAGATGATGAAGACTGAACAACTTAATTGTGTTCTAGATAGAAAGTGCCAAAAGGAATCAATGATACAGGAGCCAATAAGAAGCACAGCTTGGGCTGTCACACTCTCTCTTGCTTTCCATCAGAGGATAGGGTGGTTTGTGATTTAGTATTCCTGCATCATATAGTTTTTATTCCATAGAGGTGTTCATAGGAGAAATTCACAAACCTTTACAAATACTTAATTTTCAGGATCCCTTTATTATTATTCTGTTTGTATAGGTATATCAAGCATGTTTGTTATTTTTTTAGATGGTCAGACTTTGGTCCAATGCATAAAATATATCTGAAATGCCTCATTCAATTTAATAGCTGCCCATATATCCTAAAAGCATATCACAAGTAAAACAAACTAACTGTGTTTTGCAGGTCACAAGCAGAAGCTTGGTGAAAAGAGTTTTCCAATTCTAATGTTTTTGCCTGCTTTGTTTTGCAGAGAGAAATTAAACAGACACATTATAGGTGTGTTTAATAACATAATATCTAGTGTTTTCATGTGGACAGTAAAGCAGCAGCTTACCATCTTTTAAGATAAATAGAAGCATACCCTTTAGTTTTCCTGCTCGATGTGATCCATTGAACGCCAAGGGTTACAGTGGCAAATCTACAAGAGAAGAAATAATAATGAAGACAAAAATCTTCAACAAGAGAGATACAAGTTTCCAGCTGGAGAATAACCTCTCTGTGGCTCCTTTTAGAATATAATGGATATATTCATCCCAGAGCTGAGCTGACGGTCACCCCCGCACAAGTACCGTTAGAAATAGTCAAGTATACCGTAACAGCACTTCGGTCTTAACAAAGTATTTCTTTAATTGTATATAGAGTAGAGTGAATAGGTATCCTACCACTACTTCGAGATTTCAATTTTAGTGGTGCTGTGAGTTAAAAAAAAAAGAAAAAAGAGACTGAAAAGACACTTTTCATCCCGAGGCAGGATTTATTTCACCTGCTTCTGGTCTGGGCCACAGCAGCTCAGAAATACCACAGAACAATTTGTTAGAGAAAGAAAAAATAATTCTGCATCTGACACTAAATCCAGCAGAGATTTAGTTTATTCAAATTGAAGTTTCTCCCAGACACCGTTATGTTTAACACTCCCGCACTTGCAGGAAATGCTGCGGGCTCTTCAGCAGCCGCTGTCCCCGGGACCTTGGCCCACCCCGTCCCCCTCCTCGGGGCTCGCGCTCTGCTCCTGGCGAAGCAGCTCGGCGGCAGAGCTGTTACTGGGAGAAGCTGCCTTTCCTGGTGGCTCGGTGGCACAGTTTTCGGGAGCTGTTTACACAGTCTCCCCTCGGCCCTGTGACCCAGCGAACGGCGGCGAGCGGCGAGCGTGGCTTTGCCGGCACTTGTGATGCAAGATGGAAACCTGTGCCTTTAAACGCTGAGTGTAAAACCTGCATGAATCTGAAACTGGAATAAACTCTGTCCGTAATTCTCATTAAAAAAGGCAGTCTGCTCAGGTAAAACACGCAGAGGAGTATATATGGCAGTAAAAAGCAAAAAATCAGAAAGGCACGAGCAGTTCCTGTGCTTATTCACGGCAGCAATTTACTGTTCCCTCCCTGCTCCCACCCCGTGTCTGAAACCGAATTATCCTTTCATGGGAGAATAGTTACAGTTTGGTACTACGTCAGGTTCTAATTAGACTGAAAGTTGATATTTTCAACAGTTCTGCGAGAGAAAAAAATTCCCAAAAGTTTTAGATCAGAAATGCCAAAGCGGGAAGTGCTGACTGATCCATCAGTCAGAAGCAATTTCACATGTTAAAATCAAATTTCCCATTTAGAATCAGCACGCAAAAATAAAAACCATTGTTTCAAATTTTTATTTAAAATAAGAACGATTTTGAAATGTTAATTTGAACCAGTTGCTCTTCAGTTGTCCTGGCTGGAAGATAAAGACCTTTAAACAAAATTGAGTTATTCCTGTGGAGAAATACTATATTGACAATACTGTATGCTCCAAAATGGAGTTACTCCTGCAGAGAAATACTGTGTTGACAATACTGTATTTTCCAAAGGAGGGATCTTTCAGCCAGAAAGATGTGAAATTGGAACAAGAACTAAAGTGACGTTGTTAGGCCGTGTTGAGGTACAGGCGGGAGTGCCAGCGAACGACAGCTGAGGCGGCAGCCCGCCCGCTCGTCCTGGAAGCGCGACATGGCGGCAGGGCACAGCCAGCGGTGTGGACGCCGGTGCAGGCAGAGGCTTGCTGCCGTGCGGGGGCAAGACGCAGTGGTCTTCCTCCAGGTGACCTTGGCCCCAGCCGGTGCGTAGCCCCCCTGGTGGCACCCATCCTGGAGGCCCCCGGGACTGAGGCAGCAGCTGCAGCTGGCTCAGCCCCCACCTCTCTCGCAGGTGGTGCAGGCTCCAAGGCTCTGCCCTCAGATGCCAGCCTGCTGCTCGGCGTGCCCTGCCCTGGCTCGGGCTTCCCGGGGGGAGAATCGATGTGACCTGGGAAAACTTGGGTTTCTTTAATTGCCAAAATGTGTTGGTTGACGCATTTTACACGCTTCCTATTAATTTACCGAGGAATCATGGTGGGGAAAACCTTTCGCAAAGCTGCAGAGTGCACCGACTGACATTGCTGTGCTTTGGCTCGCTGGAAGCAGCACCGACTAGCTTGCTTACAACAAAAAATCTGAATTACATTTCAGCAAGTGGTAGGGCTCCCTCGGGCAAAAATCTCAGGGGAGGAGTGTAAAGGGACAGGAAGATGGCAGCTCCCCTGGGTAATCATCCAAGGAGCTAAATTCAAAACAGTTGTAATTTAGCAAAAAAGGATAGATTCATTGTGACAGTTTATTGTTTGGAGTTTATAAAATGGGGAGAGGAGGAGGCCAGGAGAACGACCGGGGGAAGGACAGGAGCAGCTTTTATAGTACGTATAGGCAAATTATTTCACCCAGTATACACTTATGCTGTGACTGTAATTTCATCTGCAAGTTTTGGTGACATAAACCAAAGTCTTGAGCATCACTGCCAGGGTTGCTGTTCTCACCAGAATCCCAAGCAGGAGTTAGAAACCCGTGCAGGAATGAATACATTCCTCCTTGTGTCCTCTCAACTCTTTTACAGGAGTCTGGATTAAATGCAAACTTAACATTTCCGCATATTAATAGAATGCATTAAAAAAAGAATTTATGTTGCCGCCTATGTTGTTTGCATCGCACTGTTCCAGTAAAGGCGCCTATGTCAGGAATACACATAACTGGACGCACTTCCGTGACGTGGTGGTTATTACGATAGGTATAGGCCCGCACAGGCTGAAAGAGGAAGTGTTTCTTCAAAATATAGTGACTGATCCTACATTTTAATGCTTCCTACTGTATATACACTTGGTTTTATTACAGCATAAAGTACTTTTGCATGGTACAATAAATAGAAATACAGCATATGCATGTGTATTTATCACATTTGTGGCTGATATGCTTCTGGTGAAAATTAGGAACAGAAGTAGGACTATGAATAGTAGGTCAATGTGACAATTAAATTTAGAACAAGATAGCAACCTGCTATCTGGGACCAAACTTTGTACAAGGATTTTCTTCGTAAGGATAAATCTGAAGCACACCCACAGAATTTATTAAGGTGAAAAACAAATATAAAATTAAGGCAAATAAAGCCCTAACCCTGGGTCCTCTCCAGTTTGGAGGAGAATTTTGGAGACTGCAATTTAGGCCTAATTCTCATCGGAATGTATGTTCAGATATAACTGTTTATAGCTGAAGTCCAGGCCCAGGAATAAAAACAGTGTGTGGCCGCCTGATTTTATATGAATTCATTAATTATATCTGTAATTATAAAAAAATTGGAAATAGTCTAAATTTTGAGGAAAACAACCATTATTCAAATCCCACTTTAATGTAATCCTTGCCAGTTTGCCTTCCATAACAGATGTTACATCTCTTGACAGTTTATTGAGGCCAAACCATTTATTTCTAGCCAGAAAATTGATGATAAAAGCCAAAAGGGAGGAAGATGCTTGTTTTTGTCAGCACAAAGACTTACTTTTCCTGCAAGATGATGTTGGTTGCACGGGAGGTTGTGTTGTCCCGTGTGCGCCTGCAGACATGCAGACGCATTGGCCTTGTTCTTCACGTGCGCTCATTAGCTGAGGACACGCTTGTTTACATTTTTGCTCTTCTAGCTTATTTCTTTTTTCATCTCCTCAAAAGTGTGTTTTCTCCCTGTCCTTTCTGTCCTGCTCCAGGGGAATCCTCTTGACCAGTTTGGAACATTTTGTCTGTGTTTGATCCAATGGCCCCTTCTGTCCTCCTGCATCCACGGGCAACTTTACATCTCAGTTCTCAGCCCTTCTATATGCTGTCCAGCTTCTTTCCTAGATTGAAGGGTACACCCTGCCTATAAGGCAGAGCGCTTTGAAACCCGAAATCCTACTTTTGGAAGATAATTGTCAGACTCTTCCACTCAACATCAAAATACCTTTAATAAGACCTTGCTACTCAACCAGCGTTGTAGCCTGCTGAAGGTACCATTGTTTGTAAGAGATGGAAAATTATAATTACATAATGATTTACTAATTTATGTTTTTCCCGCTCAGAGCTTCTAAGCAGGTAATTACACTGCTTCATTTGTGACAGCAGCAAGAATTTTATCATGATACAATACTTTGTGGAAGTAAGGAAAATTGCCACATAATACTGCATTTTATTAGGGTATAGAGTTATCACAGCCAACCACAGAGATAAGCACACACTTAGAGGTGATAAAGCCTAAAGGAATGTTCCTGAGGGAGTCCTACTGACACACCAGTGTGCCCAAATTTCCCTCTGCTGTTGAAAGGACCACTGGTCCAGATGTATTTCATTCTTAAGTCAGGAAAAGGATCCAAGACCTTTGAGTACAGACTGTCCTCAGCTTGCCTTCTCTGAGCCAATAGTCTGTCTGTCTTTCAGTCTTCTCCAATGTCCTTTTCACAGGTTTAACAGCCACATACAAGAAGTGTGCAGAGGCTGAAAGCATCTTGGCCACAGTTGCACAAGAAGACCTAAGATTTCAGCAGAAATGCCAAGGAGTGAGATATTTTTCCAGAAGCCACTGGGAGATGGGTACGACGAGAGGTAAAGCATTTTGCAGAGGTAAAGGTAAAGGGAAATCTCAGATCTCACATTCACAGAGAGGATGTGACTTTCACCACTACGATTTCTTCATCTGCGCCGAGCCGTCAGGATGCTTCTGCGCGGGCTCTGCACGTGCAGCCACAGTCGAGCTCTGGGGCTGAGCGCTGCCTTGAGCGTCTGAGAACAGGATGCTGCCAAGGGTTTGCAAGAGTGACTGGGAACTCTTCTGGACGAAATAACCTGCGTAAAAATAAGATGTTATTCTTACTAGTACTACTTTCCCTATTCCCTTTGTTACAGTTACTTTCACAACATGACTGAGGAGACATGCTGCTAAGAATAAACTTGATGCTTGCACTGCATTATAATAAAATTGAAGATGATTTTCCATAGGAAGAGAGAGTAAAAAGAAAGATTTTTTTCTTTACTGATGGCATAGCAAACTACCAACTGTTCAGCCTGCCACCAGCTCTACGCTGCTGCGTTTACATGGGAAGGAGGCAAAGGTTTCATGCACTTTGATTTCTCTAAGAAGTCCATTTTGCATTATTTGTAATTTTACGCATTTCATGGCTTGTCACAACCTTAACTGCATTCAAATGCAGTTTCTGTGTGTGTTAAATATAGCCTTTTTAAATAACTGACATTTCCCATATTTTATGCAGTGACAAATTGCAATTGTAAAAGTAAGGATCTTAAAAATATTAAATGATGTGCATGGTAGGCTGGTGAAAACAGGTGTCTTGGTCTTTCACCTCTTCTAAGGGGTTCAAACAGTACGTAGGCCATATGCAAGGTGTCAGCAAAGACACTACAGGATGTCATGTAACGGGAATAATGGGCATCGTTGTGTTACTCCTCTTTGTGCCAGTTCCTAAAAGTTGTAGTCATGACTTGGGTTCAGTGTGTCTTGGGTACTGTGTGAGAAGACAGTCTTTGCCCCAGAGGGTTTTTCATCAAAGCCAATCTTACTCTGACTTTTAATTTTATTTTTTTCTGGAGTATTATAGATAAGAACAAATTCTACTGCCAATGGTGCAAATAGTTTCTCTTGATTTCACTGGATAAGCATTGAGCAAAGAAAGTGAACTATTTTTTATCAGATTTTGGAAGCATTTAACCCTACATTGTCTTACTCTATCCGACAGCTATGCATACAAGGAACCAGCAAGAACTGCAGTATCCTTAC